>NW_027493260.1:0-259301 GCF_021521415.1 Bidens hawaiensis | reverse complement strand
ACATTGATGGGTTGGCACCACAGATTCAGGGTATGGTGACGTCTTCCAGACCAGCCACGATCCAACAAGCGATCCGTTTGGCTCACAAACTAACGGATCAGGCTGTGACCCAGGGTGCGTTACCACCAAGGGGTTCGACTGTAAAAGCCCGTGACAACCCGAATAATGACCATGCCAGCAACAGCAACAACAGCAACCCGAACAGCGGGAAAAGAAAGTTTGACAACACCAGATCTTCATCCTCAAACCTCCCACCGCAACGCTACCGGAAGCCCGAATTTACTCGGAGTTTCAACACTCAGAATCACAACAACAACAACAACAACGGTAACGGGCAGGTTTCGAGCGGGTATGCTGGGAAACATCCAAAGTGCAATAGGTGCAACTTTCACCATGTTGGGCAGTGTGACCGTGTCAAGTGTCAAAGATGCGGAAAGATAGGTCACCAAGCGAAGGATTGTAGAGTTGACCTTGTGGCGAAGGGTGCTCCTAAGCCACCGATGATGACTAAGGGATGTTATGAATGTGGACAGGAAGGTCATTTCCGGAAGGACTGCCCCAAGCTGAAACAGAACGACAATAACGGGGGTAATGGGAGTGGCAGTAACGGTGGAGGAAATGGCAAAGGAAGAGCGTTTGTGATTGGATCAGGTCAAGCCGCAGAGATCCGCATGTGGTGTCTGGTAAGTTCCCTGTAAACGATTGTTTTGCTTCTGTTTTGTTTGACACTGGAGCTGATAGGAGTTTTGTGTCAAAGGCCTTTAGCCAACTTTTAAACCTTACTCCAACCCCGTTAGACGCTAAGTTTCCTGTTGAATTAGCTAACGGTAAGACTGTAATAACAACTCATATACTTGCGGGATGTAAGTTGAAATTGTCAGGTCATGTCTTTGACATCGACCTTATTCCTTTTACGCTTAGTAGTTTCGATGTCGTTGTCGGCATGGACTGGTTATCTGAGAACCGAGCGGAGATTATATGTCATGATAAGATCGTCCATATTACCACCCCTTCAGGCGAGATCATTTCGGTCCGAGGCGAGAGAAGCGGCATGACCACCAGCATCATTACCATTATGAAGGCACAGAAGTATTTAAGAAAGGGTCATCCGGCAATTCTGGCGCAGATTGTTGAGAAACCTGTGGAGGAGAAACGAATTGAAGACATTCCGGTTGTGCGAGATTTTCCAGAAGTCTTCCCGGAGGATTTGCCCGGACTCCCTCCTATTCGTCAAGTCGAATTTCAAATCGAGTTGACACCCGGTGCAGCACCCATAGCACGAGCCCCGTATCGGCTCGCACCGGCGGAACTTCAGGAGTTGTCCACTCAGTTGCAAGATTTGTTGGATAAGGGTTTTATCCGACCTAGCTCATCGCCATGGGGAGCCCCTGTCTTGTTTGTCCGAAAGAAAGACGGGACTTTCCGGATGTGCATCGACTACCGGGAATTGAACAAGGTGACGGTCAAGAACCGTTATCCTTTACCCCGAATTGATGATTTGTTCGACCAGCTTCAGGATCGAGTTACTACTCGAAGATCGATTTACGATCCGGTTATCACCAGCTGAGAGTGCGCGAAGAAGATATTTCAAAGACGGCTTTCAGAACACGGTATGGTCACTACGAGTTTTCGGTTATGCCTTTTGGCCTAACCATCGCACCAGCCGTATTTATGGATCTCATGAATCGAGTATGCAAGGCGTACCTCGACAAGTTCGTGATTGTTTCATCGATGATATTCTCGTCTACTCCAAGAACGAGACTGACCACGACGAACACTTAAGGATAATTCTGGAACTGCTGAAGAAGGAACAACTGTATGCTAAACTCTCGAAATGTGAATTTTGGCTTCGAGAGGTTCACTTTTTAGGACATGTGATAAACGAGAATGGTATCCATGTCGATCCCGGTAAGGTAGAGGCCATCAAAAAAAAACTGGGAAGCACCTAAGACTCCGACTGAGGTGCGACAATTCCTAGGACTGGCCGGCTACTACCGGCGTTTCATCGAGGGATTTTCAAAGATTGCTCAACCCCTAACCGCTTTGACTCACAAGGGCACTAAGTACAACCGGGGTGACGCGCAAGAATCCGCTTTTCAACTGTTGAAAACCAAGCTTTGTAGCGCCCCTATTTTAGCCCTCCCCGAGGGAACGGAAAATTTTGAGGTACACTGTGACGCATCTATACAAGGTCTCGGTTGTGTGCTGATGCAACTTGAGAAAGTTATAGCCTACGCCTCTAGACAACTACGGGTTCACGAGAAGAACTACACGACCCATGATTTGGAACTCGGAGCTGTAGTGTTTGCTCTTAAGATATGGAGGCATTACTTGTACGGTACCAAGTTTACCATTTACACCGACCACAAGAGTCTCCAACATATCTACGATCAGAAAGAGCTGAACATGAGACAGCGTCGTTGGGTCGAGCTGCTTAAAGACTATGATTGTGCCATCAAGTACCACCCTGGCAAGGCCAATGTGGTGGCCGACGCCCTTAGCAGAAAAGAAACAGATAAACCCAGACGGGTGAGAGCATTGCAACTCACGATTCATGCCAGCTTACCCGATCAGATTCGCGATGCGCAACTGGAAGCTTTGAAAGATGATAATCTCCCATCGGAACTCATGCGGGGCATGAGCAAGCAACTTGAAACCAGGTCGGACGGGGTCCGATATTTTGAGAACCGGATTTGGGTTCCACGATACGGAGAGTTGAGAACTCTAGTGATGGACGAAGCTCACAAGTCCCGATATTCTATCCACCCCGGCTCAGATAAAATGTATCATGATTTAAAGGAACTTTACTGGTGGCCGAACATGAAAGCCGACATTGCAACCTACGTGAGCAAATGTTTGACTTGTGCCAGAGTCAAGATAGAATACCAGAAACCATCTGGTCTACTGCAACAGCCGGAACTCCCAATGTGGAAATGGGAACAAATCTCAATGGACTTTATTACGGGTTTGCCTAAGACACCGACGGGATGCGATACCATCTGGGTGATCGTTGACCGGTTGACTAAATCGGCACATTTTCTAGCGATTAAGGAAACAGACAAAATGGAAAGACTGACTCGTGTCTACATGAAGGAAGTAGTGTCGAGACACGGAGTGCCTGTCTCCATCATTTCCGACCGAGATTCTCGTTTTACCTCACACTTTTGGAAGTCGCTGCAAAGCGCACTGGGCACACGTCTCGATATGAGTACCGCATACCATCCTCAGACAGATGGGCAGAGTGAACGGACTATCCAGACCCTGGAGGATATGTTGCGTGCATGCGTCTTAGATTTCGGAAAAAGTTGGGAACCCCATTTACCCTTGGTAGAGTTTTCGTATAATAACAGCTACCACGCAAGCATTAAGGCAGCGCCGTTTGAAGCGCTGTACGGACGGAAGTGTCGATCACCACTCTGCTGGGCAGAGGTGGGTGATAGCCAAATCACTGGTCCGGAACTGGTACTCGAAACTTCGGAAAAGATTGTTCAAATCCGAAATCGCATGGCAGCAGCACGAGATCGACAAAAGAGTTACGCCGACAAGCGCCGAAAACCTCTCGAATTTCAAGTAAACGATCGAGTGTTACTCAAAGTCTCACCTTGGAAAGGTGTGGTTCGCTTTGGTAAGCGAAACAAACTTAACCCGCGATATGTTGGTCCGTACCGGATAACTGAGCGCATTGGTCCGGTGGCGTACCGACTGGATCTACCAACAGAACTCGGTGGCGTACACGATGTATTCCACGTATCAAATTTGAAGAAATGCCTATCTGATGAAACCCAAGTAGTCCCTTTGGAGGAACTACAAGTTGATGAACAGTTACGGTTCATTGAGGAACCAGTCGAGGTTTTGGATTGGGAAACCAAAACGCTCAAACACAGCAAAATTCCAATCGTTAAGGTTCGTTGGAACTCGAGACGTGGACCGGAGTTCACGTGGGAACGCGAGGATCAAATGATGAAAAAGTATCCTCACCTTTTTGAAAGGCTAACCAAACACCGGAAACCGCGAAACCCGGCAAACCGTCAAACATCACCGGAGGTATGAACTAAATTTCGGGACGAAATTTCTTTCTACTAGGGGATGATATGACAAACTGAAAATTTTTCTTACTTTTTCAGGCTCTCATCACGACTTGACTCAATTTTCGGGACGAAAATTCTTTAACATGGGAATGATGTGACAATCGTCAATTTCAGGTTAACCTCGTTAACTCAACTCCGTCAATTCAAACTTTAAGATCGTTGAATCTTTAACGCACACTTCGTTACATTTAAACTAGGGTTTAAATGACGCTTAACACTTACTACATGTGTAGTCTTTCGGGATTTGCACCGAAACGCAAACGAGTTAACGCAAACGATTGACAAATAAACGACAAACGTCAAGACACTAATTATATGATTATTATGTGTTAGGATTATGTGCTATGTGATAATAGTATGGTCATGTTAACTTATTGTTCAAGTATGATGGAATGTTCTAGAGAAAAACAACAATTGGAAGTTTAGGGACTAGAATGTAACTTGTTGGCTTATAAATATAACATAAACTCTAAACCCTAACTATTATTATTATTATTAATAACCTCCGATCGGAAATCCCTTCCTCCCTACTCACGGCTGCCGTCCACAATCTTCCACACACACACATCAAATCAAGAGTTTAATCCAAGAACTAGGTGCTAGGAAGGTATACTTGATCATCCCTTACCTCCTTGTTGTGTAATTTTGATGTTTAATGAGTTGTATGCAAACCCTAACTCAGCCGATTCTAGGTGTTATATGATTAATATGATTCTTGATAGTTGGATGATAGATTAATATGATTCTTGATGTTGTTACATGATTCATTGATTGTCTTTGATTTGAATTAGAACACAAACCCTAATCTTGTATGTATGGTATGATTGATATGCATGGATAGTAGTTATAGTATCTAGAAGGTTATATGGATGCATGATAGTTCATAGGGTATGGTTAGGTTGAGTTTTGATGTGAACAGATTCTGGACAGAATGTATATACGATGTTTAACTGACTGTAACGAAGTGTAAACGTGAAAATTGATTGAGATTGTGGGTACTGCAGTAAACTAGGTTGAGTCTAGTTTCTATAAAGTATAAATTCGTAATTTTTGGATAAGTAGAAGTATACTTTTATGATTTTACAAAAACGTGATGCAAAGCTGAGCTGTTAGACCTGCTGTTAGGTTATATTGTAAATACTATATCTCATGAACTACGAGGCCAATTGGGTTGGTTCCACTTTTGGAAGTTGACTCATTGAGTCAGGAACCAAACCCAAGTGGTCTTGCATTTATTGGATTTTTCGTTTAACGGGAATTGCAAATAATATTCTGTTGTGCATGAATCTGACTGATATAAGTTAGCTGTAATGTTTTGATCATTATGAACAATCTATATGGAATAAAAATAAGATAAAAGATGTTCTGGAAACCTAAGATATGTATGCTTCTGTGGTAATTTTTGGTGAATTAATTGAGACGTTATAATCAGTGAACTAGTACAATCTTTCAAGTAGAAATTCTGTCATAACGAAACTAGCTGCTGAGTTGTATAGGAATGCATGAAATATGGTAGTTTCTATATAATTGTTGTAATTTTGACCAAAATACCCTTGCGGGGAAATAGTTGCTAGTTGATTGCCATGAATTGACCAAATTACCCTTGCGGGAAATATTGGTTAGTTAGTCTTTGTTTGTTGACCAAATTGCCCTTACGGGAATTATTGCTAGTAAGTAGGTTATTAACACATGACACGGAAGTAATTGCTCACTCATATGTCGTATCACGATTGTACTTGTAGAGTCACACACAATACACAAACGAAACACGAAACGTGTTACTTGCATAGGTATTATGTGCCGAGTCTAGAGACTCGTTAAACGTTCCGACACTTAGAAAATCTCTTTGTTGTTTTAGAACGCTAGAGAGTTTTCTACGACGCGCATCACTCGGTGATCTAGATCGGATATTCTTCGCAAACAGTGAGTTCACTTTACCCCACTCTTAAACTGCTTTCAAACGTTTTCACTTGGGGGAGATAACATACTCCGATAAACATATTTTCTGAGATAAACGCATATGAAAGATTTTGTTATAAATTATATATCACTTGTAAAGGCTAAGCGGCATACGTAACATTTGAAGTCCCACACATCGGACCGGTTAATATTTGGAATAGCGAGTCACTTTTGGGTAGTACTACTGGGTTTGACAAACCCCACCCGACGTTATAGCTCAACTGGAGGTTGAGTGGGTGTAAATTTGGGCTAACACATACCATGGTCTGGATGACCTGGTGACGGGCACTTGATAAACAGTCAGCTTCGGTCGCGAACCACTTAGCAATACTTGTTGTATAGATTAGCTACCTATCGATATATAATTTAACATAACACTATCTGGTAATGCAACACTTAAACGTTGTAACATGGTTACACGCTCAAACATCGTAACGAGGTTACGCAATACTTAAACGTTGTAACGTGGTTACACGCTCAAACGTCGTAACGAGGTTACGCAACATTTAAACGTCGTAACGAGGTTACGCAAAACGCTAAACAATCTATCTTATTTTACTTGTGAACTCACCAACCTTGTGTTGACACTTTTAGTATGTTATTCTCAGGTAGCCGAGGCGGGCGCGCGGTTTAGGAGCATGCATTATTGAAAACATTTTTATTCCGCAAATTTAAACTTTAACAGTTGCTTTTGGTTTTTAAGTCGTCCTGCGTGACGCAACTTTTGAATTAAGGTTTTACGCTTCCGCATTTACTTTCATTTAAACGTTTTTCTTTGGTTTGGTTATAACTAATGATTCCGATCCTGCCAGTTCACACCCTCTGACGGTAAAACTCCGTTAGTGGATTTTGAGGGTGTGACACCTTTCCACACTTATAACTGGCATTCGATCCCAGCCTGCATTCCCCAACATGAGCCTTACCACACTTATAACAAACATCCGATCCCACCAGTACATCGCTTCTTCACCGAATGACTGAGTAGCGTAGCCCACAGCATGGTCGGGATGGCCCTTTTTAATGCGGATAATTTTATCCATGGCGGTTATCCACGGAAGAGTAGCGATTGCGTCTCCCAAACTAGTCAGCTTCGGTTGGTCACATCCTTTGAAGGACTTATAGTTGCACCCACCAAGGCCTCTTTTCCTGTCACCGGCTTTAACAGACCTATCCCCACTCGAGGCCTCCCTCTCTTCTTCCTCATCTCTCCCACCATCACCTCCTGCCCCTCCAGCAGTTCTTTCACGGCTTCCAGCAGACCCTCCAGGAGTAATATTCTTTACAGCAGTAGCTACAGCTTGGACAATAGCCGCTTGAATTGCGGGATCCAGTTGAACCCCTTCGTTGTTGTTCGGGTCTCTTCCAGCTATGCTCCCTTCGTCTCCAGTGTTGAAAGTTGTCTCACCCGAAGGTTGCTGAACACGACGAGGCCTGCCACGTCGTCCAGTGCGACCTCCGGCTTCCACATTTCCTCCTGTTCCAGCCATCGTATTCTAAAAGGGAAAACACAAACGTCATCACTCAAGGAACTATTTAGTATAAGGATAGTAAGGCTAACAAGTAATAACAGTGGCCAGCTGTGATTAGCTAATCACGTTACTCTCCGTGTCCTATACACTTCCTCTTATGAGTCTATTTGTGTTGGTTCTACTATAAACGATTAATCAATCAAGGAAATCAATTAATCCTATCTCTAATATTAACACACGTTATTCAATCATACACTTTACCTTTACTAGGCTTGCTTGAGTGACACATGGCATTCTTAGACTGACATCTTCTTTCTTTTCTTACTTAAATCCCATTCTCTGTTCGAGTCTAAGCTTGTAAGATGCTTAAATCTCTCGAACTTTGCTCTGATACAAACTTGTAAGGCCCCGTTACCGGTGCCTCATATTTGGACATTAGATTTACTCATAAACACAGTTCTAAATATCAGAGTTAATTAAAAAATTTCGCGGAAATAATAAAACTTAAACCATTCGTTACAAACATCCATATTTTCGTCATTTAAAACATAACTTAAATCATAGCAAAATCCTCAGATGCCAGCTTCGTCCAACTCTCCCATGTGTCATCCTCAAGCTAACAGCCTCATTCTACTCACATGCATGCATACTAAAAGTCAGCTATGCTGAGTGAGTACTAGTTAATACCATCAACATATAATACGTTCTTATATTACATACTTGTCCTTCTTTACTTTCTTTCATACATACGTGAGTATTTACTTTCATTACATAATTTCATACATACGTTCATACATTATTATTTTCATACTATATAGTTACTGTCCTTTCTATCTCAGATATTATTAGGGTCTGATCCCTTCCTTTTCTATCTCAGATATTATTAGGGTCTGATCTCTCTTTCCTTTGTCTATCTCAGATATTATTAGGGTCTGATCCCTTTCTTGTCTATCTCAGATATTACTAGGGTCTGATCCCTCTTTACTTCTCTATCTCAGATATTATTAGGGTCTGATCCCTTCTTTCTCTATCTCAGATATTATTAAGGTCTGATCCCTTACTTCTTCATCTTCGTACATACTGTTTTTACATACCCGTAACATACATATTCGTTCTTTAATCATTTATACATACTCATATGTTATACATATATCTAACATATACATTCCGCTATCATATACATACCTCCCTTGTCAGTACGTGCAATATCCGAAGATCGTTCACATACCGACAAGCTTTCATTAACATTCAAAATATACATACATAAATAACATATAAATCATACATGGCATACACTTACCATTTAAGGTAAGTGTATTAACTATCACATCGAGTATGCACACAGCCCCGAAACACATAGCAAGGAAATGGGGCTAGAAACTCACCTGGATCCTGTTGCGTTTGCCGTTAATCGTTATCCCCTTCTTTAATTGTGCACGGCTAACTGTTATATAGATATCCTCGTTAATTAACCGTATAATTAATTTAGTCGGTATTTTAATTAACCAATGTATTTTCTAAGTTGGGCTTTGTTATGCTTAAGATAATGGGCTGTCTCGTTTAAATTAGATACGGGCTTAGCATGATGTGGGCATAGTTGTTATAGGTCCAACTATTCACTATCTGGGCCCAACTGTCCATCTAGGCCCAACTGGATTCATCCCAAAACCCAACAGAGGACATGGTCAGCCGAGAACCCTTTGCAGAAAACCCTGTAGACCGAGAACCCGTCCAGGTCGAGAATTCTGGTCTGACCGAGAACTCAGGTGTGACCGATAACTCGAGTTTGACCAAAGTATCGTGTTGACCAAAATCCAAACCTGGCCGAAAACACGGGTTGGCCGAGAACTCCATTAGGTGGCCGAGAACCCCCAGTCTTGGCCGAGATCCCTCAGGTTAGGTGTGTTTAGCTCATCTTTCTATCTTAATCATTTTTACCCATCTTTGTTAACTGTTTTATGGTTTATAACCAGAACATTAACTACCCTTCCTATTCATACTAACCGTTTTACACCCATCACTATTCCATTATCTAGATCTAATTCGTTTTAGGCATAAAGCTTGGACCTTTATAGATTTAAAACGTTCTAGGCTAGATCTAGGGTTCACTTGATGAATCGTTCATAACCTTAAGCTTGCTAAGTCCATTTTAGTCATCAAGTTTGTATTTTTATGAAACATCTAGACCCGATCTACTCTAGGGTCAAGTTTCATGGAAAAACGTTTATAAAAATGTAACTTTTAATCATAGAGAACATACCTTTTGATGTTTCTAGGTTATGGCTAGCTTTAGTTAGGAACCTTGACCTTGTATTTAGCTTGTATCCCAAAGATCTATCAATAAAAGGTTTGATTTTGATCTCGGTTTCTTGTTCTAGCTTGCGGCCGCCCTTAAGAGGGTATGTGTGTGTGTGTGTTTTAAGGTGTAAAGTGGATAAGATTGATGGAAATGGAAAGATTTAGGGTTTAAGGGGTATTTATACTCCCTTAAGCCCATGGACCTAAGGCCCACCTTTCCTTTTTAGTCCATGATTAATTCACTTTAATTAGCCTACTTATCTTCCCTCTTTATTATTTATTATTTACTAACTCGGGTAAACTTTTCCGTTAAAACAAATAATATGTATTAAATGTTTTTATTCGAAATTTTGGGATGTTACATGTAAAAAGTTGATGCTATTATATTTTAAAAATTCAAAGGATGTTTTAGTAACAAACTATATGAAACATAGCATTTCATTATCAAATCAAATGTTTATGTTTAGATATTATAAGGCTGTAAAGAGATAAAATTTCATTAAACAATCATGTCATTTCATCAATAAAAAACAATCTCCATAAAGTCAGATATTGATATAAAGAAAAACACGATCCCAACGAAAATTATAAAAAAACATAACATGAGCAAACAGTGAAAAAGGATAATAAAAAAAGGAAACAATTTGTAACGATAAAAAAAACTTCCATTTCTTCGTTTTTGGAATCAACAGTTTGTTAATCCAAGTTGCATCAGACACATCCTTTGAGTGAATCTCTTGTTATTAAGTTGAAGATAGAGAAAATGAGTCGTCAATGTTGGATACATCTTCAAGGTTACACTTCAAATCAATAATGTTGTGTTCTAACAGTATTGATAATAAGAGTGATATAAATTGTAACATAATGTGAAATATAAAAAAATAAAAATTAGGTATCATCAGTTCCTGGTGCTTGGTCACCAAAGTTAGTTGTAATATTTATGCATTTATTGATTTAAGAGTGATTTCAATCATTCATATTGTTAATAAAAATACTATGTGATAATTATTTGCATAAAAGTATAGATTTAAATAGGTGAAGTTAGATACCATATTTTCAGCTATACATATGCATTTAATAAAAAATTAGTTCAAGTTACACCACTTGCTACTACTATATTCTATGACATATAATAATAATAATAATAAAAATAATAATAATAATAATAAGACAAAATGGCAAAAGACATCCTTTACGTTTGCACGTTTTTTCAATTGACGTTCTTTGGCAAACTTAATGACAGAAAACATCCTTTATGCTTGAAAACTCTATCACGTTACGTCCTTTGACACTAACCCAGTTAAGTATTTTCGTTAAATTTGGTCATGTGCAATGCACATGAGGGTATATTTGTAAATTTACAATTAATTTAATAATCAAAACTATATTGTAAAAACATATAAAACACAATCACCACACACTCACATTCTCTCTCTCTCAACCACCACCATCACCAAACAACCACTTCCTGCTGTAACCACCACCTGCCGTAACCACCACCACCTACCGTAATCACCACCTGCCGTAATAACCACCATCTGCCATAACCACCACCTGTCGTAAACACCATCTACCGGTCCCGTCGATGCCCCCATTACACCACCCTCATCTATGCCTTGATCGCGTCCGTCCTCCTCCTCCCCGTCTCCATTCTCTACCTCCGCCTGACCTCTGTTATATAAACTAAAACTCCTTCTCTATCTCCCCTAAACACAATCTCCATCTCAAACTCTCTTATCTTAAATCACGACTGCCAGGCACCCCCCCCCCCCACACACACCACTAATCACCATCATCCCCAGCAGACTCTCCAGCATCGTCGGCTCTCCACCAACGCCAACGCCATCGCCATCCTTCTTCTCTCGATTTTATGCAGCATCAAGTTGAGTAAAACATCATACGACACTCATTCGATCCCCAAACCACCAAAATCAACCACTCACCAATCGATCGAAGATATTGTAAATATTGCCGTATCAAAGCCCCTTCCTGACCAATCAACTTCAACAGCTTATTACCCCTAAATCAGACAACCACCGGCTAAGAGCGTCCATTTTTGTGCCGGAAAAAGCTTGAAAGGGTTCATATCTAGGAAACACAAAGTGGCCGGAAGGGAAGAAGCAGCCGGAACTGGTTTAGTGGTGACTGGTGGGTGGTTTCGGTTCTAAGCGGGGGTGGGGTGTGGTGGCAGGGGTCCCTCTATCCTAGTGGTGTAGAGACAAAAAGAGAAGAGAGATGGATAATTAGGTGATTCCGGCGACGGTGGCTATGATGCTGGATATGAACGATGGTAGTGGTGGTGGCCTTGAACTGGAAAATAATTGCTGGGAGTGTGGATTAAGAGAGAGAGAGAGAGTGAGAGAGAGAGAGAGAGAGAGAGAGTTATATTTGGGGAAGGAGATGGGTTAAAAAGAGAAATCTTTTTATTTATTTAAAGCCCAAAATTTTAAGTCAATTACACAAACAACCCCTGAGGGGATAAAAAGACTAAATTGCCCTCACATGAGATGCACATGACTGGATTTAACGAGAAATACTAACCCTCATTAGTGAAAAGGACGAACCGTGCAACGTTTTTTGAACATAAAGGATGTTTTCTGTCATTAAGTTTGTCAAATGACGTCAATTTTAAAACCGTGAAAACGTAAAGGACGTCTTTTGCCATTTTGTATAATAATAATAATAATAATAATAATAATAAAAACGATTTAAGTTACACTACCTGCTGACGCTAATTACATATGACAATTAAAAACCATATTTAATATGTAACCAATATGTAAATTTATAACCTATTTTAATTACTTTTACATTTTATTTCACTAATTCATTTATCAATAATCAACAATTATAATAATTGGTTTCAAATTTCAAATCCAAAATATTTATAGATATTCTTATATTTTAGAAAGAAAAAAAGTATTTAAATTTCAAAAAAGAACATCGAATATGTATCATATGAACACAAATTAATCTTACAAAAATCATATACAAAATTGAAAAAGAACATTTTATTTAAAATTACTACAACAAACATTAAATAGTTATGCAAGTGTTTACGATAGATTAAGCATAACAACACTTAATAATGGCAGTGAATGTGTTTTGAGGAGCGAAAAAAATATTAGGCAAAAAGAAAAGAAGATTTATAGACCTGCAAACAAAAATCTATTTAAAAAAAATCATAAATATAATTTCATATTTGTTACACAGTCAAGAACTTGGCGGTGCTATGGTTTTTACATAACTTCATATAAAATTCTAATTAGTACAACTACAAAATCGTAAACACGACAATCAAAACTGGCTGTATAGGATAGATTAAATAATACAATAAACACAATTAGACAATTCAGAAAGATTACAAATTTTTTATATAAGATACCCTAGACACAAGAAAAATGATGAATAAGTAGATGATGATTCAGATTCCTTTCTTGCTATTAAAGATTGATTAACAATTTCTTGAAGAAACATTATCAAACTCCAGAAAAATGTAGGGTTTCTGATATGATATGGGAGAAATAGAAAAAAGCCATTAGTTCTGGTCGTTAGTGATTTTTGAGATGAATTTAGAAGTTTCTGATTTAGGTTTTCTGGAGATTAAATTTGAAGTATTGTCGCAGGTGATTTTGGAATTTGGAAACGAATTGACGGATCAATGATAAGAGAGATTGGATTTTGTGATGAGCTTTGTGGGATGTTAAACATTAGGAAAGGTCAAGGAATAAGGTCTCTAGAAAATCACAAATGTGATTGTTCGGGTTATAAGTAGTTAATTGGGTCGGGTAAGGATATGAACGGGGTTTATAAAAGGAATGTGGTGGGAGGCGGGAATTTAAGAGGAATGATGGGCTAAAAAAAGGACATGTGGCATAAGGAAACCTTTATTTATTAATTAGTATAGATGTTGAAATGAAACTCATAATACCTTAAGACTTTAGTTGTATATTTACTCAGATTGCTATGATTTACTTTGTTTTTAATATTGTGAAGCAAAATGACTTTTTTTTTGTGAAATGCCAAAGAAGTTGATGGTGAGCTAATATGATGATAATATGTTCATGTCTTTGTTTGGTTTTTTAATTTAGGTGTATAGTAAGTTTGTATAAGTATTAACTTTTTATGTACAGAATCTAAATGTTTAATATTTTTGTTACAAACTTATGTTAAATATTTGTGTTGGATTAATATAGTAGTTATGAAATTTTATGGTTGTCTATATTTATATGGTTGTTTCTATGTTTTCAACCCATGTGTAACATGGGCTACTATTATAGAAATATATTGGTGGGTTGGATACTTTTACATAAATGAATTTCTGATCATTTATGTCGATTCAAGTTAGCCAATAGTCTTCATATCCAGTTGAGTAAGTTGTGTTATTGTTGTTTACTGTGTAATATTTCTAATTTTCATGTCTTTAATATCTCTGTGAACACCAAATATAAATTACCTACAATTTTCACTAAAGTTAATAGTACTTTGTTTCTCGGTTTTCAAATTTTTCTGTTTTGTGTATTAAAATAATTCATTAAGTCAGCAAAATTGAAACTTCATGTTATATAAAATTCTGTTTTTATATGTATGTTGTTCATTTTTTCATATACTAACCATATTATATTCTATTATAGAGGTCTTCAAAATTAAGAAAACGTAATTTTTGGTCAATCAACGTCTTCCAATAAGAAGGATAATTCAAACGGTTAGTTATTTTAATATTTTATAGTTACCTTTCAAATGTTTTTAAGAATGCATTTTTTTGTAAACGTGCAGCTTCAACGCCAAGAGAACTACTTAGTAGCATTTTGAACGGTAACATGTTATTATAAATGCGTTAATACACTATATTGTATTAAAATATAATTTTTTATTTACTAAAATATAGTAAATAAAAATTAATATGTTATTAACTAAAAATTAGGCACTTGTAAAAGAAAATTATAAAAGATTTTTAATATATTTATTATTAACTACATTATACCTTTTTGATGAACAAATTTTTAATAACACTGAATGTATGTTTGTACATTTCTTTTTTCTATTTTCTTTTTTAGAAATGATACAAAACATAATTTTCAGTTATCCAATACTATTTTATTTTCTTAAAAACCAATTAAAATATATGTTTTAATTAAGATGTGTATACGAATCAATTTATGTTAATTAGCGGCGCAAAGATATTTCTCTATTATTTTTTTTACTTATACTTAGTTAACTCAATTTATTTGTTTCCATACTTTGCAACAAAATTCACAAATTTAGTTGTGGTCCATATAAAAAATCAGTTTTTTTGGTTTTTAAGTAAGATCATACCAATTATTTTTTTATATTTTAATTTGAACTAAAATTTTCATAAACACATTATGATAAATAAAATCAAAAAGACCAAAATTATTTTGACTCAGAGATTGATTCTAAAAGTCGGTGTGCCAATAATGTTACTAAGGAATATGGATCAGAAGAACGGTTTGTGTGTTGGAACTAGATTGCGAGTAATTATTTTGGTTAGGCGTGTTGTTGTAGTAAAAGTTATTTCAGGTACTAATACTGGTTATCGCACTTATATAATTCGTTGTGGTCTAACACCTTCTGATAAGAAACTTTCGTTTAAATTGAAAAGAATGTAGTTTTTTACAGTTGTAGTCTGTTTACAATGACCATTAACAAAAGTCAAGGTCAATCTCTAGCAAGAGTTGACATATATCTCAAAGACCCGATGTTTACACATAGACAACTCTTCTATGTAGCTTTATCAAGAGCGAAGAGTGATGTTAAAATTCTTATATTAAACAAGGAAGACAAAGTTACAAATAAAGAATAAATATGGTTTATTAAGAAGTCTTTTTAGTAGCTTATGAATTTTACATTTTTAACTTTTGATTATATTTTCAAGGATTTTAATTTGATTGTTGTTTGGGTTTATCTTTGTATTTCACAATCATTGGTTTTCGTACCAATATTATATACAACTTAAAGTATGTTGTCGTCCCGAATAACATATAACAATTTATGCTGTCCTTTCAAATGACATGTGTTTGTTCGAAAATTTCAATATATCCACCGGTATCGTACACGGGTTAATAACCCAGTTTTAATATAGTGATTGTGACATTCGTCAAATTGGGGTCACTTTTGTATTTGTTTTATTATGTAAACCCGACCCGCTTGTAACCCGAACATTTCAAATATATAAAATATTGGATTTTATGTTACTAAAACTTTCTCGTTTTTTCAATTTGAAAAACCCCTTTTACGGATTCGAAAACGCCTTTAAAACGATCAAATTACATCGAAAACGAACTTCCGGGATGCATAACGAACCACGCAAGACGAGCTGGGCCAACCCACCCCACCTCGGATATGCCGTGCCGCGCGGCCAGGGCAAGGGGCTGGTCGCGCGGCACCCAGAGTGACCTGCAGATTCGTTTTTTTGGCCTTTTATGCTTTCTTGTGTTTATTACCAACCCATTTTCATGCAAGAATCTTTATACTTGACCTTTACAACTTACCTTATATATACACACCCATCTTCTTCATTTTTACACTTGCTCATACTCAAAATTCTCTTTCAATTCAAAGATCTTAAAGGTTGTTCTTCATGTACTTGGTAGTTTGACCTTCCAAAGTCAAATTGACCATAGTCTTTCATTTTAATTAACTTGCTAACTCTTATTAATACTTGAAGCTTGTTATACAACATATATATAACATACACCCCTTTTTACCTTTGGTGGTCATTTCTCCGGTCTCAGTCGGTGAAGTGTCGGGCCTCGTAAGGCAAGACTTCATTGAGGACTCATGTGGTCCTTGATATATATATATATATAATTATCTAACTTGTTTATGCTTACTAACCATGCTTAACTTCTTTTCATTTTAGTTTGTATATCATATTTATGAAGTTCTATGGTTTTGGGTTGAAGAGACTAGCCTCGGTTTAACCGTAAGTAGCTCCAAACCGTAAACCGAACTTGTTTACTAGTTTTGTTAAATAATCGTATAAACATGTTTTATGTTAGATTTAAGTTTCTAAAATCATTTATATAATTTCTATGGTTATGGGTTTGTAGAATCTTACCTCGGTCTTAACCCGAAACAAGATCCGAACCAAAAACCGAACTTTTTTTTAAAGATTTTATTGTTAACTTTTTGGTTGTAAAACTTAAGTATCTTCATTTATAAATTATTATACAAGTTCTTTTATATTTGGGCATGTTGCAACCATCTATGAAATTATTGTGAGATGGAAACCGAACCAAAACGAACTAAACCTATTTTCCACTCGCTTAAGACACAAGACTTGTATAATTATTTAAAAATACTTTAGACAATGATTTTAATTGTTTTCCTAAGTACTTGGAAATGTTGAATCCAACTTAATCTCATAACAAAGTTTGGACCGACAAAACCAAACACTCGCTTAACGTACATTGTTAGTTCTAAAACAATAGAACTATATACTTTCTTAAGTCTTAATTTTTATTGAGTTATCTCATAACATTTATTATTTTGGAAAGTTAACTTTGGGTTTGACCAATTATCAATACCCGAACCAACAACCCAAACATTTTTTAAAACCCGTTTTAGTATCTATATTATAAATGGACTTGCATTCTTGCATTTTTACCCACCTTATTACTTAACATTGGTTGAGTAAATATTAAGGCTAGATACTTTAACCCGGTTTCGAGCAAACTTATATTTTTATAGGACTATTGTTATAATTTCTTAAAGAGTTAAATTTTAAACCTTAAACTTTAATTGTTTACATTTTCTAATTCAAGGCTTTTCCTTTTTATTTAGGCTTTGCTCGTTAAACTCCGCCCTTTTGATTTTTCCCGTCTTTTACCGATCAAGTTTTATACATGAAAGGTGAGTACTTTCATACCCCGTTTTCCATCTTTCGTTTTAGGGGTGATATTGCATATATATTCAAACTAAATGCTTTATACTTGGGTCTTAAACCACAAACTTTATTGTATTGTAACATCCCGTTTTTCTATTTTCGGTTAATAAAATGAGAATATGGATTATTATGAGTCGGGCTAGTATTGGGTAAAATGGATATAGGTTATTGACTTAGGTCATGAAGGAAAGAAGGAAAAGACCATGGGCTTAAGCCCATGATCCATAATTATATAAACCTTAATTACCCATTTTTCATTCATTTACACATATTCCATACACCACCAAAACACACACTTAGCTCTCTCTCATCTTGCTCTCTCTCTCTCTCTAGCTGAAATCACCAAGGAAAACTGATCCCGATCCAAGGTAATGTTAGTATGATATTGTATGAGCTCAAACCCGTTAGATCTAGTTGCGAAATGACGAGCCAACACCTTTAAACCGTTAAAGTCACGAGATCCGAGTGGAATCGGGTATAAACTGAACCTAAGATGAGCTTAGGGGTCATCCTAGCTCAGATCTGGATTGAACGGGACGAAAAACGGTGAAAATGGTGCAAAAATACGTTTTTCCGGCTAACCCGGAAAGGCGGCGCCGGAAAGGCGGTGGGTATGAGGAAGGGAATGTCAGAGAATGTTTCTGACATTCTCTGACCTAGCCCTAATTTGTTAACGGAGAGTTAATGAATTAGAGGCAATTCCTTAGATGATTCGTTATAAGAAGCTTAACGAACTAGCCTTAGTTCGTATCCAGATTCGTTAAGGAAAAGATAACGAATTAGCCCCAATTCGTTATAGTTATTCGTTAAAGGAGATAACAAATTAGAAGGTTCAATTCGTTACAGAGGGGTCATTCGTTATAGGGTTCAATTCGTTATAAGGACCAGTTCGTTATGAACCCAATTCGTTAAGAACCAAATAACGAACCAGGCCATGTTGAGATAACGAACCAAAATAACGAATAAGCTAACGAACTAGATCATGAAAGATAACGAATTAGTTAACGAATCAGGCTTAATTCGTTAGGGCAAATGAGTTAGCGAATTAGAAAATAATTTAAAATTGTAATGAAAAATGTGATAAGACAGTTAATGGAAATAAAATTTTTCATGATCTGCCCCTTGGACCCTGCTAGGGGCTGCCGCCCCTAGACCCCACTGCCAGGGGCGCTGCCCCCGGACCCTCGTTCGTTGTGGGTTATAATTAAACTAGAAATACGATATGGATAGCGATAGATAAGTGATACGTGTAATTGTTATACAGTTAGTCGTGCACAGCTAAAGAAGGGAATAACCATTAACGGTGAACATAACCGCGTGCAGGTGAGTTTCTAGCCCCACTTCTTTGTTATGTTTTCGGGGCTGTGTGCATACTCGATGTGATAGTTAATACACTTACCTTAAGTGGTAAGTGTATGCCTTAAATGAATTATGTATGATGATTGCTTGACGGTGCATGAACGATCTTCAGATATTGCATGGACTGTCAGGTGGTAGTTAAAGATATGAATGATATATATGATGTCTGAATGATGTATGTTTGAAGCATGTATGATGTATGAATGATATATGTATAGTATGCAAATAGTACGTGAACGATCTTCGGATATTGCACGTGTTATTAAGGCAGTATGTAAAGGATATGTATGTTACAGTAGCACAATATATAGGGACCAGACCCTAATAATATCTGTGAGGATAGGTCCCAGACCCTAATAATATATGTGAGGATAGGGACCATACCCTCATAATATCTGTGAGGATTGGGACCAGACCCTTATAATATATATGATGGTAGGGACCAGACCCTAATAACATCTGTGATGTTGGGAACCAGACCCTTATAATATCTGTGAGGTTATAGGGTGGAAGGCTCTTTATATAATATGGATAGTTATGCAAGTAAAATAAAGTATGAATAATGTACACACCTTCGGGCACGTGTGCAAGTATATGAACAGATTGTATGTCGTATGATTAACTAAAACTTACTCAGCGTAGCTGACTTTTAGTATGTACGCAGGTGAGTAGATTGAGGCAGCTAGCATAAGGGGAGACATATGGCATGGACTTGAAGAAGCTGGCATCTCAAGGAATT
Source organism: Bidens hawaiensis (assembly GCF_021521415.1). Lineage (NCBI taxonomy): Eukaryota > Viridiplantae > Streptophyta > Magnoliopsida > Asterales > Asteraceae > Bidens > Bidens hawaiensis. The sequence goes on along the minus strand of NW_027493260.1, from coordinate 239,480 downwards.
GTTATGTTATTTTAAAGACAATGTTTTATGTTAAATGACTTGGAATGGTCGTTAAGATAAGAAATATGGTTAAGTAATGATATGGTTTGAATGTTTTTAATATTCCGCGAATGTTTTTATTAACTATGATATTTAGAACTGTGTTTATGAGTAAATCCAACGTTAAAGTGAGGCACCGGTAACGGGGCATTACATGTATACTTTACTTACATAAATGCTCGATTTGGTGTTCTATACTTACATGCGTATATGCTTATGTGTTTACCGCTTTTGGTTGGTTGATTCATAAATCCGTGATGTAACATCCCCAAATTTTGGTCCAAATTTGACAAATAAATAAAGTTAAAGGATCAATAACAATCTCAAAAACAAGTAATGGGAAAAATATTTTCAAGATAAATAATAAGAAAATAATATAAGGAAATAAATATATAAGGTAAGTCATCCCACATGAAGGAAATAAGAAAAAGAAACTCCATCCCACATGGAAAGATGTAAGAAAGTGGAAGCATTCCACTTGGGTATAAACAAGGAAATTGAATCCATCCCACATGAAAAGTGGTAAAGAAATGAAAGCTCTTTATAAGAGATAGAATTTCCATAGTTATATTCTTTTATGCTTAGCATGCACCAAGTGGTCCTAGCGGAGGGTGCGTAGCACCCGACGCGCACTGGCTCGGGCGAAGACGATGGCGAAGGCGACGACGACGGGCGTAATGTGGCGCTTTGATGGCGCACTTCGCACGCTTGCATCGCCGCGAGCCGCCTTAGAATATCTGGATAACGAGAATTAGACCTAGATGTGACAAACTATCAAAGACAAGGGACCAAATTTGAAAAGTGATATCCAGGACCCATCACAATACGCGATGAGTCCAAGAACACGGCCATCGCGTATCGCGATGGTCCGTTATGACTTAGGGACACGTGTCACACCCAGGTGACACATGGCATACATGTCAGGCCACGTGGCGACACGTGGCAACGTCTGACAACATGTGTCATCGCGATACGTGATGACCATGAGAAAGGGGCCCATCGGGTGTCGCGATGAGACCAGAAATCAGCTATAAAAGGGAGGGCCTCGGTCCATGTGACAATCGTCAATTTCAGGTTAACCTCGTTAACTCAACTCCGTCAATTCAAACTTTAAGATTGTTGAATCTTTAACGCACACTTCATTACATTTAAACTAGGGTTTAAATGACGCTTAACACTTACTACATGTGTAGTCTTTCGGGATTTGCACCGAAACGCAAACGAGTTAACGCAAACGATTGACAAATAAACGACAAACGTCAAGACACTAATTATATGATTATTATGTGTTAGGATTATGTGCTATGTGATAATAGTATGGTCATGTTAACTTATTGTTCAAGTATGATGGAATGTTCTAGAGAAAAACAACAATTGGAAGTTTAGGGACTAGAATGTAACTTGTTGGCCTATAAATATAACATAAACTCTAAACCCTAACTATTATTATTATTATTAAAAACCCGATCGGCCCCTTGCTCCTCCCTACTCACGGCTGCCGTCCACAATCTTCCACACACACACATCAAATCAAGAGTTTAATCCAAGAATTAGGTGCTAGGAAGGTATACTTGATCATCCCTTACCTCCTTGTTGTGTAATTTTGATGTTTAATGAGTTGTATGCAAACCCTAACTCAGCCGATTCTAGGTGTTATATGATTAATATGATTCTTGATAGTTGGATGATAGATTAATATGATTCTTGATGTTGTTACATGATTCATTGATTGTCTTTGATTTGAATTAGAACACAAACCCTAATCTTGTATGTATGGTATGATTGATATGCATGGATAGTAGTTATAGTATCTAGAAGGTTATATGGATGCATGATAGTTCATAGGTTATGGTTATGTTGAGTTTTGATGTGAACAGATTCTGGACAGAATGTATATACGATGTTTAACTGACTGTAACGAAGTGTAAACGTGAAAATTGATTGAGATTGTGGGTACTGCAGTAAACTAGGTTGAGTCTAGTTTCTATAAAGTATAAATTCGTAATTTTTGGATAAGTAGAAGTATACTTTTATGATTTTACAAAAACGTGATGCAAAGCTGAGCTGTTAGACCTGCTGTTAGGTTATATTGTAAATATTATATCTCATGAACCACGAGACCAATTGGGTTGGTTCCACTTCTGGAAGTTGACTCACTGAGTTAGGAACCAAACCCAAGTGGTCTTGCATTTATTGGATTTTTCGTTTAACGGGAATTGCAAATAACATTCTGATGTGCATGAATCTGGCTGATATAAGTTAGCTGTAATGTTTTGATCATTGTGAGCAATCTATATGGAATAAAAATAAGATAAAATATGTTCTGGAAACCTAAGACATGTATGTTTCTGTGGTAATTTTTGGTGAATTAATTGAGACATTATAATCGGTGAACTAGTACAATCTTTCAAGTAGAAATTCTGTCATAACGAAACTAGCTGCTGAGTTGTATAGGAATGCATGAAATATGGTAGTTTCTATATAATTGTTGTAATTTTGACCAAAATACCCTTGCGGGGAAATATTTGCTAGTTGATTGCCATGAATTGACCAAATTACCCTTGCGGGAAATATTGGTTAGTTAGTCTTTGTTTGTTGACCAAATTGCCCTTACGGGAATTATTGCTAGTAAGTAGGTTATTAACACATGGCACGGAAGTAATTGCTCACTCATATGTCGTATCACGATTGTACTTGTAGAGTCACACACAATACACAAACGAAACATGTTACGTGCATAGGTATTATGTGCCGAGTCTAGAGACTCGTTAAACGTTCCGATACTTAGAAAATCTCCTTGTTGTTTTAGAACGCTAGAGAGTTTTCTACGACGCGCATCACTCGGTGATCTAGATCGGATATTCTTCGCAAACAGTGAGTTCACTTTACCCCACTCTTAAACTGCTTTCAAACGTTTTCACTTGGGGGAGATAACATACTCCGATAAACATATTTTCTGAGATAAACGCATATGAAAGATTTTGTTATAAATTATATATCACTTGTAAAGGCTAAGCGGCATTTGTAACAACTTGAAGTCCCACACATCGGACCGGTTAATATTTGGAATAGCGAGTCACTTTTGGGTAGTACTACTGGGTTTGACAAACCCCACCCGACGTTATAGCTCAACTGGAGGTTGAGTGGGTGTAAATTTGGGCTAACACATACCATGGTCTGGAGGACCTGGTGACGGGCACTTGATAAACAGTCAGCTTCGGTCGCGAACCACTTAGCAATACTTGTTGTATAGATTAGCTACCTATCGATATATAATTTGACATAACACTATCTGGTAATGCAACACTTAAACGTTGTAACATGGTTACACGCTCAAACGTCGTAACGAGGTTACGCAATACTTAAACGTTGTAACGTGGTTACACACTCAAACGCCGTAACGAGGTTACGCAACATTTAAACGTCGTAACGAGGTTACGCAAAACGCTAAACAATTTATCTTATCTTACTTGTGAACTCACCAACCTTGTGTTGACACTTTTAGTATGTTATTCTCAGGTAGCCGAGGCGGGCGCGCGGTTTAGGAGCATGCATTATTGAAAACACTTTTATTCTGCAAATTTAAACTTAAACAGTTACTTTTGGTTTTTAAGTCGTCCTGCGTGACGCAACTTTTGAATTAAGGTTTTACGCTTCCGCATTTACTTTCATTTAAACGTTTTTCTTTGGTTTGGTTATAACTAATGATTCCGATCCTGCCAGTTCACACCCTCTGACGGTAAAACTCCGTTAGTGGATTTTGAGGGTGTGACAGATTGGTATCAGAGCCATTGGTTATAGCGAACTAGAAGCCGCATGCATACTAGACTATAACCGCGACGACCCATTAGTTATAATAATACGCACTGCATAGGTTTGTGTAGTCTTGAAATCTTATTTCTTTACCTCCTTTACTCATACGCGCGCATATACACGGCATACCTGTAGAAATGTCGACGCCACCCTCATCATCATCCGATTCGATGACACATTCTCACGGGAAGGAACCGCAGTTACCTACTGCCTCGCCACCCCACGTAGTCCCGGAACTCGAAGCTCCTGCACCGAAGAGGTACCGCCTATCCGGAGGCTTGTATGACAACAACGTTAGCTGGGAATGGTACCCCAACATGATCAGACGTATGGTCTACCGTGAACAAGTTCCCCCATTGCCTCACCCGAACCACCCTGCTTACCCTAACACTCTACCACCTATACCCGAACCTGTGGAGCGAGTCCTCGCAGCTGTCGTTTCTTGTTTGGAGCGTGATGTGGGTTACATGCGCTACACTAGAGAAAATGTTGCTAGACTGTTTAAAGATGGAACCGAGACTCAAGAGGAGATTGCCCGCATGACAACGGCAATGAAAGAAATGCAAGAGACTAGTGAACAACGAACCAAGGTTATGATGAAGATGCAAGCCGAGATGATAGACTTGCAAGAACAACTCCAAGAAGCAAGGACCCGAACGGAAATAGCGTTAGAACGTTGCGATATCCTACAAACGCAACTCGATCAGAACGCAGCAGAACCTGAGGCCGAGCCCGAGGCAGAGCCTGAAGTAGAACCCGAAGTAGAACCTGAAGAAGATCCCGAAGAGGAGCCTGAGGAAGATCCCGAGGAAGATCCCGAGGAGGAACCCGAAGAAGAACCGGAGGAGGAACTGGCTGAGGAGGAGGCACATTCAGAGGTGTCCTCAGATGACGACATCTAGTGATGATGACACTTAGATGGAGGGGTTGTCTCCATCCAAACTATTATTTTTCTACGATTTTAAGGATTGATTGGAAATACTTTGTAGCGAATACAATGGTTTTAATCAAAAATTTTTATTTAGACTAATATGTGGTTGTGATGTGATTTTTTTTTTTCTTGCCTACCTTTTATTACATGTATGGTGTGTTGTATATGAAAGAAAAATTCATGTTTAACATTTTATACTGTGATTCTAGGAAATGGCCGGAAGAAACGCTGGACGAGGACGAGGTAACATCAGCATGACTGCAGCTGAACTCCAAACCTTGCTGAATGACCATGTTGCTGCCGCTTTGGCTGCACACAATCAGAATCAAACAGGAGGTCCAAACGGAACGTGTACCTTCAAGAACTACTTAGACTGCAAGCCCAGTACGTTTAAGGGCACTGAGGGAGCTATAGGCTTCCTGCGTTGGGCTGAGAAGGCCGAGTCGGCCTTTGAGATGTGTAACTGTCCCCATGCCAATAGGGTCAAGTTTGCTGCTGGGACACTCGAGGATTCCGCCCTCACTTGGTGGAATTCGAACGTCCAGATCCTTGGCTTGGAACTGGCAAACGCGATGAACTGGGAGGAGTTCAAAAACATGATGCGAGAGGAATACTGTCCGAGGGAAGAAATTTCGAAGTTAGAGTCGGAGTTTTGGTCATTGAAAATGGTGGGTTCAGAGATTGAAGCCTACACCACTCGTTCGCACGAGTTGGCAGTGATGTGTCCGCGGATGGTGGATCCGCCGAGCAAAAGAATAGAGATGTACATTGATGGGTTGGCACCACAGATTCAGGGTATGGTGACGTCTTCCAGACCAGCCACGATCCAACAAGCGATCCGTTTGGCTCACAAACTAACGGATCAGGCTGTGACCCAGGGTGCGTTACCACCAAGGGGTTCGACTGTAAAAGCCCGTGACAACCCGAATAATGACCATGCCAGCAACAGCAACAACAGCAACCCGAACAGCGGGAAAAGAAAGTTTGACAACACCAGATCTTCATCCTCAAACCTCCCACCGCAACACTACCGGAAGCCCGAATTTACTCGGAGTTTCAACACTCAGAATCACAACAACAACAACAACAACAACGGTAACGGGCAGGTTTCGAGCGGGTATGCTGGGAAACATCCAAAGTGCAATAGGTGCAACTTTCACCATGTTGGGCAGTGTGACCGTGTCAAGTGTCAAAGATGCGGAAAGATAGGTCACCAAGCGAAGGATTGTAGAGTTGACCTTGTGGCGAAGGGTGCTCCTAAGCCACCGATGATGACTAAGGGATGTTATGAATGTGGACAGGAAGGTCATTTCCGGAAGGACTGCCCCAAGCTGAAACAGAACGACAATAACGGGGGTAATGGGAGTGGCAGTAACGGTGGAGGAAATGGCAAAGGAAGAGCGTTTGTGATTGGATCAGGTCAAGCCCGCAGAGATCCGCATGTGGTGTCTGGTAAGTTCCCTGTAAACGATTGTTTTGCTTCTGTTTTGTTTGACACTGGAGCTGATAGGAGTTTTGTGTCAAAGGCCTTTAGCCAACTTTTAAACCTTACTCCAACCCCGTTAGACGCTAAGTTTCCTGTTGAATTAGCCAACGGTAAAACTGTAATAACAACTCATATACTTGCGGGATGTAAGTTGAAATTGTCAGGTCATGTCTTTGACATCGACCTTATTCCTTTTACGCTTAGTAGTTTCGATGTCGTTGTCGGCATGGACTGGTTATCGGAGAACCGAGCGGAGATTATATGTCATGATAAGATCGTCCATATTACCACCCCTTCAGGCGAGATCATTTCGGTCCGAGGCGAGAGAAGCGGCATGACCACCAGCATCATTACCATTATGAAGGCACAGAAGTATTTAAGAAAGGGTCATCCGGCAATTCTGGCGCAGATTGTTGAGAAACTTGTGGAGGAGAAACGAATTGAAGACATTCCGGTTGTGCGAGATTTTCCAGAAGTCTTCCCGGAGGACTTGCCCGGACTCCCTCCCATTCGTCAAGTCGAATTTCAAATCGAGTTGACACCCGGTGCAGCACCCATAGCACGAGCCCCGTATCGGCTCGCACCGGCGGAACTTCAGGAGTTGTCCACCCAGTTGGAGGATTTGTTGGATAAAGGTTTTATCCGACCTAGCTCATCGCCTTGGGGAGCCCCTGTCTTGTTTGTCCGAAAGAAAGACGGGACTTTCCGGATGTGCATCGACTACCGGGAATTGAACAAGGTGACGGTCAAGAACCGTTATCCTTTACCCCGAATTGATGATTTGTTCGACCAGCTTCAGGGATCGAGTTACTACTCGAAGATCGATTTACGATCCGGTTATCACCAGCTGAGAGTGCGCGAAGAAGATATTTCAAAGACGGCTTTCAGAACACGGTATGGTCACTACGAGTTTTCGGTTATGCCTTTTGGCCTAACCAACGCACCAGCCGTATTTATGGATCTCATGAATCGAGTATGCAAGGCGTACCTCGACAAGTTCGTGATTGTTTTCATCGATGATATTCTCGTCTACTCCAAGAACGAGACTGACCACGACGAACACTTAAGGATAATTCTGGAACTGCTGAAGAAGGAACAACTGTATGCTAAACTCTCGAAATGTGAATTTTGGCTTCGAGAGGTTCACTTTTTAGGACATGTGATAAACGAGAATGGTATCCATGTCGATCCCGGTAAGGTAGAGGCCATCAAAAACTGGGAAGCACCTAAGACTCCGACTGAGGTGCGACAATTCCTAGGACTGGCCGGCTACTACCGGCGTTTCATCGAGGGATTTTCAAAGATTGCTCAACCCCTAACCGCTTTGACTCACAAGGGCACTAAGTACAACTGGGGTGACGCGCAAGAATCCGCTTTTCAACTGTTGAAAACCAAGCTTTGTAGCGCCCCTATTTTAGCCCTCCCCGAGGGAACGGAAAATTTTGAGGTACACTGTGACGCATCTATACAAGGTCTCGGTTGTGTGCTGATACAACTTGAGAAAGTTATAGCCTACGCCTCTAGACAACTACGGGTTCACGAGAAGAACTACACGACCCATGATTTGGAACTCGGAGCTGTAGTGTTTGCTCTTAAGATATGGAGGCATTACTTGTACGGTACCAAGTTTACCATTTACACCGACCACAAGAGTCTCCAACATATCTACGATCAGAAAGAGCTGAACATGCGACAGCGTCGTTGGGTCGAGCTGCTTAAAGACTATGATTGTGCCATCAAGTACCACCCTGGCAAGGCCAATGTGGTGGCCGACGCCCTTAGCAGAAAAGAATCAGATAAACCCAGACGGGTGAGAGCATTGCAACTCACGATTCATGCCAGTTTACCCGATCAGATTCGCGATGCGCAACTGGAAGCTTTGAAAGATGATAATCTTCCATCGGAACTCATGCGGGGCATGAGCAAGCAACTTGAAACCAGGTCGGACGGGGTCCGATATTTTGAGAACAGGATTTGGGTTCCACGATACGGAGAGTTGAGAACCCTAGTGATGGACGAAGCTCATAAGTCCCGATATTCTATCCACCCTGGCTCAGATAAAATGTATCATGATTTAAAGGAACTTTACTGGTGGCCGAACATGAAAGCCGACATTGCAACCTACGTGAGCAAATGTTTGACTTGTGCCAGAGTCAAGATAGAATACCAGAAACCATCTGGTCTACTGCAACAGCCGGAACTCCCAATGTGGAAATGGGAACAAATCTCAATGGACTTTATTACGGGTTTGCCTAAGACACCGACGGGATGCGATACCATCTGGGTGATCGTTGACCGATTGACTAAATCGGCACACTTCTTAGCGATTAAAGAAACAGACAAAATGGAAAGACTGACTCGTGTCTACATGAAGGAAGTAGTGTCGAGACACGGAGTGCCTGTCTCGATCATTTCCGATCGAGATTCTCGTTTTACCTCACACTTTTGGAAGTCGCTGCAAAGCGCACTGGGCACACGTCTTGATATGAGTACCGCATACCATCCTCAGACGGATGGGCAAAGTGAACGGACTATTCAGACCCTGGAGGATATGTTGCGTGCATGCGTCTTAGATTTCGGAAAAAGTTGGGAACCCCATTTACCCTTGGTAGAGTTTTCGTATAATAACAGCTACCACGCAAGCATTAAGGCAGCGCCGTTTGAAGCGCTGTACGGACGGAAGTGTCGATCACCACTCTGCTGGGCAGAGGTGGGTGATAGCCAAATCACTGGTCCGGAACTGGTACTCGAAACTTCGGAAAAGATTGTTCAAATCCGAAATCGCATGGCAGCAGCACGAGATCGACAAAAGAGTTACGCCGACAAGCGCCGAAAACCTCTCGAATTTCAAGTAAACGATCGAGTGTTACTCAAAGTCTCACCTTGGAAAGGTGTGGTTCGCTTTGGTAAGCGAAACAAACTTAACCCGCGATATGTTGGTCCGTACCGGATAACTGAGCGCATTGGTCCGGTGGCGTACCGACTGGATCTACCAACAGAACTCGGTGGCGTACACGATGTATTCCACGTATCAAATTTGAAGAAATGCCTATCTGATGAAACCCAAGTAGTCCCTTTGGAGGAACTACAAGTTGATGAACAGTTACGGTTCATTGAGGAACCAGTCGAGGTTTTGGATTGGGAAACCAAAACGCTCAAACACAGCAAAATTCCAATCGTTAAGGTTCGTTGGAACTCGAGACGTGGACCGGAGTTCACGTGGGAACGCGAGGATCAAATGATGAAAAAGTATCCTCACCTTTTTGAAGGGCTAACCAAACACCGGAAACCGCGAAACCCGGCAAACCGTCAAACATCACCGGAGGTATGAACTAAATTTCGGGACGAAATTTCTTTCTACTAGGGGATGATATGACAAACTGAAAATTTTTCTTACTTTTTCAGGCTCTCATCACGACTTGACTCAATTTTCGGGACGAAAATTCTTTAACATGGGAATGATGTGACAATCGTCAATTTCAGGTTAACCTCGTTAACTCAACTCCGTCAATTCAAACTTTAAGATTGTTGAATCTTTAACGCACACTTCATTACATTTAAACTAGGGTTTAAATGACGCTTAACACTTACTACATGTGTAGTCTTTCGGGATTTGCACCGAAACGCAAACGAGTTAACGCAAACGATTGACAAATAAACGACAAACGTCAAGACACTAATTATATGATTATTATGTGTTAGGATTATGTGCTATGTGATAATAGTATGGTCATGTTAACTTATTGTTCAAGTATGATGGAATGTTCTAGAGAAAAACAACAATTGGAAGTTTAGGGACTAGAATGTAACTTGTTGGCCTATAAATATAACATAAACTCTAAACCCTAACTATTATTATTATTATTAAAAACCCGATCGGCCCCTTGCTCCTCCCTACTCACGGCTGCCGTCCACAATCTTCCACACACACACATCAAATCAAGAGTTTAATCCAAGAATTAGGTGCTAGGAAGGTATACTTGATCATCCCTTACCTCCTTGTTGTGTAATTTTGATGTTTAATGAGTTGTATGCAAACCCTAACTCAGCCGATTCTAGGTGTTATATGATTAATATGATTCTTGATAGTTGGATGATAGATTAATATGATTCTTGATGTTGTTACATGATTCATTGATTGTCTTTGATTTGAATTAGAACACAAACCCTAATCTTGTATGTATGGTATGATTGATATGCATGGATAGTAGTTATAGTATCTAGAAGGTTATATGGATGCATGATAGTTCATAGGTTATGGTTATGTTGAGTTTTGATGTGAACAGATTCTGGACAGAATGTATATACGATGTTTAACTGACTGTAACGAAGTGTAAACGTGAAAATTGATTGAGATTGTGGGTACTGCAGTAAACTAGGTTGAGTCTAGTTTCTATAAAGTATAAATTCGTAATTTTTGGATAAGTAGAAGTATACTTTTATGATTTTACAAAAACGTGATGCAAAGCTGAGCTGTTAGACCTGCTGTTAGGTTATATTGTAAATATTATATCTCATGAACCACGAGACCAATTGGGTTGGTTCCACTTCTGGAAGTTGACTCACTGAGTTAGGAACCAAACCCAAGTGGTCTTGCATTTATTGGATTTTTCGTTTAACGGGAATTGCAAATAACATTCTGATGTGCATGAATCTGGCTGATATAAGTTAGCTGTAATGTTTTGATCATTGTGAGCAATCTATATGGAATAAAAATAAGATAAAATATGTTCTGGAAACCTAAGACATGTATGTTTCTGTGGTAATTTTTGGTGAATTAATTGAGACATTATAATCGGTGAACTAGTACAATCTTTCAAGTAGAAATTCTGTCATAACGAAACTAGCTGCTGAGTTGTATAGGAATGCATGAAATATGGTAGTTTCTATATAATTGTTGTAATTTTGACCAAAATACCCTTGCGGGGAAATATTTGCTAGTTGATTGCCATGAATTGACCAAATTACCCTTGCGGGAAATATTGGTTAGTTAGTCTTTGTTTGTTGACCAAATTGCCCTTACGGGAATTATTGCTAGTAAGTAGGTTATTAACACATGGCACGGAAGTAATTGCTCACTCATATGTCGTATCACGATTGTACTTGTAGAGTCACACACAATACACAAACGAAACATGTTACGTGCATAGGTATTATGTGCCGAGTCTAGAGACTCGTTAAACGTTCCGATACTTAGAAAATCTCCTTGTTGTTTTAGAACGCTAGAGAGTTTTCTACGACGCGCATCACTCGGTGATCTAGATCGGATATTCTTCGCAAACAGTGAGTTCACTTTACCCCACTCTTAAACTGCTTTCAAACGTTTTCACTTGGGGGAGATAACATACTCCGATAAACATATTTTCTGAGATAAACGCATATGAAAGATTTTGTTATAAATTATATATCACTTGTAAAGGCTAAGCGGCATTTGTAACAACTTGAAGTCCCACACATCGGACCGGTTAATATTTGGAATAGCGAGTCACTTTTGGGTAGTACTACTGGGTTTGACAAACCCCACCCGACGTTATAGCTCAACTGGAGGTTGAGTGGGTGTAAATTTGGGCTAACACATACCATGGTCTGGAGGACCTGGTGACGGGCACTTGATAAACAGTCAGCTTCGGTCGCGAACCACTTAGCAATACTTGTTGTATAGATTAGCTACCTATCGATATATAATTTGACATAACACTATCTGGTAATGCAACACTTAAACGTTGTAACATGGTTACACGCTCAAACGTCGTAACGAGGTTACGCAATACTTAAACGTTGTAACGTGGTTACACACTCAAACGCCGTAACGAGGTTACGCAACATTTAAACGTCGTAACGAGGTTACGCAAAACGCTAAACAATTTATCTTATCTTACTTGTGAACTCACCAACCTTGTGTTGACACTTTTAGTATGTTATTCTCAGGTAGCCGAGGCGGGCGCGCGGTTTAGGAGCATGCATTATTGAAAACACTTTTATTCTGCAAATTTAAACTTAAACAGTTACTTTTGGTTTTTAAGTCGTCCTGCGTGACGCAACTTTTGAATTAAGGTTTTACGCTTCCGCATTTACTTTCATTTAAACGTTTTTCTTTGGTTTGGTTATAACTAATGATTCCGATCCTGCCAGTTCACACCCTCTGACGGTAAAACTCCGTTAGTGGATTTTGAGGGTGTGACAGTCCATTTTCCTTCACACCGCTCACTCTCTCTCTCTAGAATGACACTCTCTACCTCGTTTTACGTGCCACCAACCCGACAATCATCACCTCGTAATCCGTGCCAATACCCGACGTTTCCTCAAAGTACGTGCCAACAGAATACGACGACCGGCACACATCGTTTTGCGTGCCAATCTCATAATACGTGCCAAGCTCAGAAGTTTGGACGGTTTAAGTTTTGATATACGATATAGAGTAGAAGTGCTGCCCGATAGGTGATAAATATCTAATTCCGAATACCCATGTGAGGTAGGAGTTATGTCTAAGTTATTATTTTATTATTATAAATGGCTTAGACCATAGTCGGGGGTATAGTCCAAACCTTGATTACGATTAAGTATAATATAACTTTTCTTAAGCAAGGTTATAGTCAAAATAGTATTTCTTCATGACTAAGAAATATAATACAAAAGATTATAGTTAAGAAATTAATGTTTCTTCTTGAAGAAGAAACTCTGTATAAATGTTTCTTCCTGAAGAAGAAACGAACATATAATTGGTAAATAAAGAAAAGGACTAAAGGTCCAAATGTTTTATGATTTTATCAAGGTTAAAGCTATACAAAACAAGACTAAAGGTCTGAAGCTAGATCGATGATCTAGTTATTTATACAAAAGTTATTCTCGTACTATAGGTCTGAGGTAACAAAACAAGAAGCAGAAATCAGAAAACAGGAATCAGTAACAGAAACTGATTATAAACAGAAAAGGTGAATATGCCCTAAACTTTTACAAACTCTTTTAGAGTCAGAATGTTTACATAGGCTTTACGAATCCTTAAAACTTTGTGTTACAATAATAAGAAACAGACACTCTGATTAAGAGTATACATGTGTCTGGATCCATTCATACATGGTGACTCAGAGTTTCCAGAGGCCATGCATATCATCAACATGCCTCTGAAAGTCTACCGGACTGTTCAGAGAAATGATATTGTGTATATAATTAATTGTACAAGGTACTTAGGGTAATTTGATCCCAATGTAGTTGGGTGCCTAACGAGTAGTTACAAAGGTATTATTATTGATTTCACAAAGGTATTGAAAAGATTTTTACAAAGAGTCAGCGTCATTCACCAGCTGTGTGCTTACGTATTTTCTACCCATTTTACAGGAAAACAGAAAGGTTATGACAGGCAAGCAAGACAGGATAGAAGATTGGAGAATTAGTCATTAGATACTATCTGATGGCTCAGATATTTTATATTAAAATATTATAAAGAACTATGTTTTCTAAGGAAAGGTATTTGAAATATCGAACGGGTATTTAAACCCGAGTTTACAAATATAATAATATTATATTTAAGTCTTTCGCTGAAAAGAATTTATTTTCTCAAACATGCTTTGTAAACATTTAAAGGATATTTTAATCCAAAATTTTATAAATGAATATTTTATATTAAAAGACTTCCGCTAAATCAAACCGCAACTCTGATATATTTACAAAACATGTTGCAATTATTGGTCACACGCCTAGGCCCTAAGTCGGGTGTGACATGAAGTATCTGGTATTCTCTTATACCACGGTGTCTTTAATGTATTCTTATTAACGATCTAATAGAACTTCGAATCTATTTGGTATTATCTTATAGACGGTGTCGCTAATGTATTCTTATTAGCGATCACATTTTATCCAATTTGTTGATATTATTTATCGTTTTGTATACAAGTTGTGGCATTTCTTATTATATACTTAATGTTCAAAACTACGAAATTGCTCACCATCCTTTGTGTTGATAAACTTTATTTTATGCAATGTTACGGGTTTGACTTTTGGTTGATTGGAGACTTGGAGAAAACGCTATCAATGACCGTTAGGATATAATGAACAATATATTATCTGCTATATTTTGTTATGATATTATCGTATGAACATGTTATGTGACTTCTTATGATTTTGTGAAATTAAATGAGTTATTAAATATTGTCACTTTAAATAGTGTCTTGTGTATTTTGGCAATCCATTGCACCCCGGCATGTTCCTCCGCCTTTAGTCGGGGTGTGACAGTGATAACATGCCGTTGCTATAGATATCAAATTATTTTAATAAAAAAATTATTAACTGAGAGATATATATAACGATGACAAATCGTCGCCATAGGTTCTAAAATAATATTAACTAGGTAGCATACCCGTTGCGCTATTGTCAGTCGGGTTGATGTTATTGTCAATCCTATAACTTATCAAATTATTTCAACAAATCTTCGTCAGGCCGATGTTATTGTCAATCCTATAACTTATCAAATTATTTTAACAAATCGTCGTCAGGTTGATGTTATTGCCAGTCCTATAGCTTCTCAACCCTTGCGCTGCGGCTGCGAGTCAAGGTGAATTCGATAGGTGCGGGTTCGACGCCGAAATGAACCAAAAAAAAGTTCGATAACGCACAAATACAACAAATTAACACAATAAAAACCTCGTATTCGGTGGCGAACCAACGCAATTTCGGCCAATGTCAGGTTAGAGGCTTACGACACTGATAAAATAAAAAATAAATTCTTCCAACTAACATACAAAAAATTAACATATTTAAATGAAAAGAACGTGGAGAAGAAAACATACACACACGTTATGCCGCGAACCGACGCGAATTCGTCCTGAATCGACGAACAAAAAACCCGCGTCAAACAAAAAAAAAGATCACGTGTTGTGGTTGCAATCTAACATAAATTTGGCCAAAATCAATTGATAGTATCCACGGTAGGGAAAAAAACATTTGTTTTGTAGCCGCAAACCGATGCAAATTAAAAAAGAAAAAAAGCAAAAAATTAAAAGAAAAGAATCCGACCAATCACGTGAGGGCACATGGACCAATCATGTGATTTCGTCACTAAGCCATGACTTTTAATATATAGCTACATAAAAAAACACGTGTTGCGGTTACGAACTTTGCGTTGGCAGTTGTCAAGGTTTCAACCTTGTGTTGTTACAGAATTAGAGGTGGTAATTTGTTAAAAATCCTAATGCTTTGTGGGTGAGGGTACTTTCCGCTCTCCATGGAAAGGGGCGGGAGTTATCACTGGTTCTCAGTTGAGTAACGTTAGCCAGACATGGCCTAGAATTGTCAAATCTGTCAAATTTCTTGATGAAAATGAAATTGTTTCTTTTGATTTATTGAAAATAAAAAAGTTGGGAATGGAAGGAAAACTGAAATTTGGAATGAGGTTTTGTTGGAAAGTGTTCCCTTAAAGAATATATTTCCTAGAATCTACAACTTGCAATTGGAAAAAGGATGTTTTATTTCGGATCACTATGTTAATTCAAATTGGGTTTGGAGTTGGTGCAGGTTGTCGAGAGGAAGAGCTGAATCGGAACAATTGGAGGGTTTGTTAGACGCTCTCAAGTCGGTAAATTTAATCTCTAATGAGGATAAATGGATTTGGGAGTTACACCCCGATGAATAATTTTATGTTTAAGTCAGTTTGTATTTCTATTGATAGATCCATTCTTCCTTATAGGCCTACAACTGCAAGATGGGTTCAGAGTATTCCTAGGAAGGTTAATATTCATGTGTGGAGGTGGTGATTTTGGATAGTTTACCTACTAGGAGTAATTTATGTAGTAGAGGAATCCATGTGCCATCAATTTTATGTTCTTTATGTGAAGTGGAAGTTGAAACAGAGTGTCATGTGTTCGGGGACTGTTCTTTGTCAGACGAGCTTTGGAGGGCGGTTGATAGATGGTTGGAGGTGTCCTGGCCAAATTCTAAAATACCTGAGGAGATGTGTTCTTGGTTGGATTCTGTGTCGTATAGTAACCATAAGAAAGTTTTAATTGAAGTGATTATTTTCTTGATTTCGGGATTAATTTGGAGGAAATGGAATGATATTGTCTTTAACAAAAATGACCTCAATAGGGACTATCTGGTTGATTTGATTATGGCCTCGGTGTTTTTATGGGTTTCGAGCAGAAATGCTAAATTAAAATTAGCTGGAGTAAGTGGTTGAAAAACCTTCTCCTTGTTATGTAGTTTTGTTTTTTGCCCAAGCTAAATTCTTTTAGTCGGTGGCTTTTAGTTATATATTTCTTTTGGCTTGTCAAAAAAATAAAACACAATCTTTTTATACGAAAATTCCAAAAAAATGATAATATCGGTCCAACACTAAGTTTAAACAAAAGAAAATTTATTGTATGAAATATGACAAAAAAATCGGTTGTTGTATAAAATACTACAAAAAAGAATTTCGCTTACATTAGATGAAATACGATTAAAAAAAGAATTTAAACGTTACCCCTGAGAATTTTGGTCAAGACCCGCCACTGCATATATGTAACATCCCTAAAATTTTCATACCAATTTTGTCAATTTAGAAAGTTGAGAGACCAGTTAATCATTTAGCTAAAGATATATGGAATTGACACATGTCCTATAACTCATCACCATGAAAAAGACACATGTCACGTGGTGGAAACATGGAAGGACACATGTCAACATGTAACCACACGTCTCCTCACGAAATGACATGTGGCTAGTGACTAATCAATTATAATGCCACATGTCAACACCAAATAGCACGACTCATCATCAAGAACGACACATGTCGCATGGTGGTGAGTGACGGTCCGACCGAGTATGGCTATAAATAGTGAACAACTGAACATGGACTCCTCATTGTGGCATCTAAAAACACAAAACCACTTTCACTTTCTCGTAGTTCGTGCCATCGAGTTGGAGTCCCGACGCAACTCCGAAGTCTCGATGTTTCACACCTAGACACTCTACATATAGTCGAAGTACTCCTTGTTTGTCCTTAAGCGTTATATTCGTTTTAAGGTAAGAGTTATGTTTAAGTTATTCTATTCATAGCTTAGATCATAGTCGAGGGTATAACATAAACCTTGGAAAGTTTATAGATATATTTAAGCTTTTTATATATATATATAAAGGCTTACAAAAATAAACGTTTATTTATTATTAAGAAATATAAAGTTTTACATGCAAAAGTTATTGTTAATTGATATTCTTTTAAACAAAGAAACATTAATTTTTATATAAAAGATATTTATAAATAATTAAACAGAAAAGCGTAACGGGCATGTAGTAACTGGAAGGGTGACAATACCGGTAGTCGAGTTTCTTGTCTAAGAAAAGTAATTCGTATAAATCCCAATCAACCACGGGACCCATTTACTTTCCTGGAGAGCTTGATGAGAGTGTTCGAACCTATTAGGCCAAAGCATGCCACGCCAAACGTTAATAAACATTTTGAATAAAAATGACTTTTATATCATATAAATGTTTTATCAAGGTTTAAAGCTACAAATTAGACTAAAGGTCTAAAGCTAGATCAACTGATCTAGATATTCATACAAAGATATTCTCGTAACTACAGGTTCGAGATAACATGCACAACATAAATCAGTAAAGACATTTTGATCATAAAAAAGGTGAGCACATTGACTCTAAAAGTAACGAGAAGGCGTTAAGCATTTTACATATGATTTAAAAATCAAAACACATGGCTTGAATGGTTTTCAAAATGTTTGATGTGTAAAGGTAATCTAATTACAAACATTCAGGCCATAAGTGCACGTATAGTTGGATCCAAGTTTATAGACGTGTTACGGATGAAAGGCCGTAACATGGCTAGTAAATAGACTCAGTTGAAGGCATACGGAAAACTACAGTCAATCTGAGTAAAAAGACTAGTGTGCCCCGTGGTTGACACTCGGGTGAAACAGTCCTGCTGAGTGTGTAGATATACTAATATAAATTACGATTGAACGAGTTTTAAATTCTTACCAACATAAAATACTTTGTGTCTGTTAATATTACTCACCAGCTATTAGCTGCGTAGTATTTTAAACATTTTCAGGTAATCAGTAGTAAGTGATAAAGACAGTAGAGTAACAAGGAGACAACTCATTGGAGATATAGAAGGATCTGTGGGCTCATTTGTTAAACTCTTTGTAAAACATGATTATGTTAAAATAAATGTTTTATATTATCAAGGGTATTTAAATCTGTTTATATTAAGAATTATTTTGTCAAACGAATTTCCCGCTGCAACAAAATAAACTCTGATATATTTTCGAAACCGATACCAACTATTGGTCATACGTCTAGGTCTCTATGGCCGGGTGTGACAATATACACCTAACAAGATCAGTGAGGATTTATACGTGTGTTACCATTGATAATGAGAAGATTTAGTATCTAACACTATCATATTAGTAAGTTGTGAAGATTATCGCTACCTTATTGCCGAGAAGCTCATGAAATGACTATAATTTAGTAAAATCCATCGGTATAAATACCAAGGAGTAGACATTCTTTAGGTTTTAAGTTGTTAACATCCTTATCATGGATGTTTATTTGCCTTCATTACTAAACATATTTCACCAAAGCCATTTCATGTTGTTCTACAAACTAATTAATGTTGCAAAGATGTTACCAATTAACAGTAATGTTTATTATATATGTTACAGAAAACAAATATTGACAAGTAACATTTATTATATCATGTTACATAAAACAAATATTGATGTACTGCCGCCTAAAGTCTACACTCGAACAGCTTCCTCCTGTAGAAACTGGTATGGTTGATCGGGGTCATCATTTTCGAGTTCGGGTAGGTCATTGGTATGCTTCTCCCTTTAGAAACAATTAAAGTTCCATACTGACATTCTTGAGTATAGATGCGATCAAACAAAATTACAGAAATCGGTGTTACAAAGCTTACGTTTTCGAATATATGATGAGACTGATACCAACAAATAAGAACGACACATAGCATAACCAGCTCACCTGCAACCATGATATTGTCAAGAGTCATGTAAAAGGAACAAAGTTACCAATATTTGAATACACAAGTTTTTTTCTTCTTTTTTGTTACTTTTCTTATCATGTTTAATTGTAGAGATATTTTTAGTTATTAGTTATTTCAGTGTGAATTTATTTGACCTGACTCGAACCAATCCCAAGAAATCTTTATATCAACTTGGTAGGCATCTTAAGACAAAAACATAATGACACTGGGTTGCGCCAACAATTACCTTTTGGTGATATAAAAACACGCGAATGACCATGGCCCACAAAACGGCTGTGAGTGAAGAGAGACTGAATAACGTGGATCCACTTGCCTGTAAAAACTCAATCGCTAGCTTGTGAGATTATAAATATCTTTTTAATACTCTTCTTACCGTTTTATTTATATAGCACTGGAAACGAACCTGCAAAACAATAGGAGTTAAAGAACGGAATGCAAAGCCTGATATCCCGAAACCAACAAAGGTTAATATCTGAAACATGAAACCGAAGGCTAATCCATTTGTATCGTGTCTGGTTTTTTCAGTTTTACAACAATATACATGAAAGACCAAAACAATACATTGCAAAAATGAGATACACTTACAACTTCTGGAGACCAAGATATCGATTTAAGATTCTTCAACTCAAATATTACCCTAAGGATTGGGTTAACGAAAATTGACAAATTGTATTCTTATTGATTCATAATTACGTACATTGACGAAGAATTCTAGTACTAAGAAAAAGGATACATCTCAATTAAGATCATAGGCATTCCAAAAAAACCCATCATCGCTGTTACTTCTACCCGGCCCCCTTTTTTCACACAATATTCCTGCATATTGAAACTGAAACATTAAGCCTAGAGGTGGCGAAACTGTAGGCTAGGTGTGTTGGATAACAGGATCACAACGGTTTCATGTTATTATAGATCCTATTAGTGCTGGTCAAAATAGGTAGGGCCAACCTACAACCACTTTTATCCCAACATGTTCGTCGTGGCAATATCTAACAAGACTCACGACATGAAAATAATCAGGTTTTTGGTTGACATTTCTCAATGCAAAAAAATGAGAACAAACCTGGCCAACATTTCTCAAAGCAAAAAAACATGTCCCTGCAATCACAAGTCCATCACCAAGAACAGGATTTGAGCCACCTGAAACACCAAAACAGTAATCTTAACCGCGCATTTATCTTAACCGATCATTTTACTATGAACTAATTTGATTGTCACCTCCACCACCCACACCAGAATCGGAAAGTAGCACTAAACACAGCCCTGAAACACATAGAGCTGCCCCTACAAACTGCCATAAAGAATACTTTGTGCCCAGAAACAACCTAGTCAGAATAATGACCCAAACAACCGTCCAACATTCGAGTATTGCGACACTTGTAATTGACGAAAACTGGAATGCTTTATTAACTGCAGCCAGCCACAAACAATATCATTCACATATCCATTTAATCAACCAACATATTCAAGAATAGACACTATTCATCACTGTGGTTTTAGCAATAATACTAACCAAGATAAGTTCCATGCACAGCTACAAATGCCAAGAGGACATACCAATACCAGCAAATCTGCAAAAATATTAAAAAATATTAGATTTTGAAGACATGCCAACACTCATCAAAGTTAATGATAGGTGAACAATAACCGAACCGAAAAGTGATGAAACTAAACCAAAATTAACCGATAACTGAATTAACTGAAAATCGGCAATTATTTTTTGTACCCGACCTGAACCATTCATATTTTCATATATTCATTTCATGTATTTATACTAGCTCCATTTCATGTGTTTATACTCAGGAATGTATTTAAACTTTCATTTAATGTATTTTTAAGTAAAAGTTTTAGCTCAAATTTGTTTTTGGTGATTAAGTGAGCCGAACCAAAAACCGATTGGTTGAGACTAGTTAACCGAACCATGCACACCCATTACATGTAGCTTTTGACGACCATACAAGAAGATGGTTCCATAGACCAAGGTTAAAGACAAAGCAGCTGAAAATGCAAGGGAAAAGGGGGCATTAACACCACCAAAACAAATAAGATAAAACTCAATAATTAAGAGCAAATTAATTAGTTAATTAGAATCATAAACATTGAAGAGAAACTATATATTATGCAACCTAGTTTAGCAGATAGAGATGCACAGAAGCTCATAAGGGCCAATGAAAAAGACGCTAATTGACCCAATAACACAGCATACAACGCCCTCCTAAACCCTCTAAATGTTACACCAACAGTACTGTTCATAGCCGGATTGATGCAGTTGCCGAAAACAAATACTTTTTTTTTCTTTTGAAAAACTTTAATTTGCACACATATATTGATCTGATTTTGTCAGACTTTAGCACCGCTTCATTTATAAAGTATATATATATATATATACTTCACCTTTAGATTAATTCATCTCCAGAAGAATAAGGCCACGCACTCATGTTTTAAGCAACAGATGGCAATGGTATATATAAGATGGGTTTCTCACTTTAGTTGCCCAAAACTGAAAAACTTAATTATGATACAAATATATTCCCACGTGAACATAGCGGCAATTAATGTTTTTTTTGGGAAACATGTCAGGGAATGTCCATACGATCGAGTGGTTAATATATATCCAATACTAAATATGCTAAAATAAAAACCATTCGTTTACTTTTGAAAATTTTTTCAAATATGAAAAGCAAGAAGGTTAAGATGGATTATAAGAGAGAGAAAAGAAGTATTAAAAAAATAGGAGATTCGTCATTTTAAATGACGGATCTCGACAAACATGTAGGGTACGTCTGCCAGATATTGTCTGGTGAGGTGGATGACAACCCTCAAATGGCGGATGTCAATACTGACTAGCAGGTCACATATCCCAAAGTAGCCTACCCCTATTGGTAAAAGTGAATTTTGTTGGACATCCGCCATTTGAAATGGAAGATGTCATCCTGACATCCGCCATTTCAAATGACGGATGTTAATAGTGACTTTGACTGATCTAACATGACAACACACCCTTTTTCCTTTTTATGTTATTTACTTTTTTTTATTATTTACTTATAATAACCAACAACCTTATTTAACAAATAAAAAAATTATTTTAACGTTTTTTAAAAATATGTTTGGCCTCTTTATTATTTTTTAGTTTTGTAAATGTTATTATTTAAAAAATGCAAAATTTAATATTAATTTTTTTTAATAAAAAACATCATTTGATGGGCATCCGCCATTTGAAATGGAAGATGTCAACTTCACATCGGCCATTTCAAATGGCGGACGTGAAAGTGATTTTGACTGACCTGACATGACAACACACCGGTCCCATTATGTGTCACACCTCGACCAAAGGCGGAACATGCCGGGGCGTTACGTATTGATTGGACAGTAGCTCAAAAACACTAATTAAAGTGACAATAATTATTTAATTAATTAATATCAAAACAAGTACACAAATTCAATAAACAAAACAACAACTACATCATGTTTTGTATTTTGAATAATATCCCAAGGTAAAACTAAATTCTTCGATCTTGAACAATGTAAATTACTTGTACCTGTAGCATATATAAAAAAATAGAGTTTGTCAACACGAATGTTGGTGAGAATACACAAGTTTTAGTTGAGATACATATATATAGATAAAAATCACAATTCATATGTTAATGTTGAGCATCACAATTCCTATGAAAAATGTAAACAACTAAATAGACGTGGACCCGTTCTTATTGATACGAAATCAACGTACTTGGGTAAATATATGATCATACTAGATGAGGATAGATGAGGATGAGATACCAACCACCAAACATAAAATAAACACTTAAACACATAGAGCATAGTCATAGATATTGCAATCATCATACATAAACATATAATGAATTGTGTTTGAAATAGATGTAGAAATAAAACAATAAAAAGATTGAATAAGGTATACATGCTACCCCTAAAATATAAAATATGGAAAAAAGGGGGATATGTAAACTCACCTCAAAGACGGAAAAAAGTGATTTAGATGACGGGAAGATGGGAAAAGTCACGCGGAGACGCTAAAGCCTAATGAGAAATAAGAACAAACGGATGCGCTAAGTAAAGTAAGATATTTATTAAGAAAATTACTTAAATAATATAATAGGGTTTCATTATATAAAATAATTATTTTTATTTAAGAAAACATAACTTAATAATTGTAGTTTTATAAATATACATAGATTAAGTTTACTTGATTTTTATAATAATAATAATAATAAAATATTTGTATTTAAGTTATAATTTACTTTATACGTACATATATATATATATATATATATATCATGATACCTTCATGTATAATCATGAATGGAAACACGAGTTAAACGAGTATTATAAACTTGTTTTAAAATAATCTTTATTAGTTAATATTGTTGTTAAATGATTAAAAAATAAATATAACAACAAAACTCCCAAAAATATCGGGTGCAGGGGTCGAACCCGCGACCTCTGCTCCGCAATACACATGAATTAACCAGCTGGGCTACCGGCTACAAGCGATTAAGATACCACTTTTATAAATGAAGTATACTAGCAGTTTTTACCAGATTTGATCATAAACCCTAACATCTTGATTTGATCAATCCAGTTATAATTAACCAAATAGAAATTAGGGCTTTTGATCAGGGCAATAACGCGATTAAAACCATGTAATTCAATTACCTTAAACAGTGGCCAACGAGGGTTAATTAGGACGAATAACAGTCGACAGTAGACGAGGTTAAAGCGAAGATCAAGAGATTTATATAGTATAATTAAGTATGGGGGTTTAGTTCGCGATAGCTTGAGTGAATTGTGGACGAGTTTAATCGAAATATCAACGAGTTTATATAGGGTTATAGGAATTAATTGGTCCGCGGTTCGTTAGACGAGTCCTTAGTTGTCAATTAACACAATTAGGGTATGATTTGAACGCGTTTTTGATCACTTAACATTTATACAAGGTTAGATCCGAGATTTCCGGCGTGGATTACGGGTCAAGAAAGCAAGGGGGAGGTCGAAGGTGGAGACAGGAAAAGGAGGAAGAGAAGGAAAGAAAATAATTAATATTTATAGTTTGCAATTTTGGTCCTCGATGTTTGAGTATGGAGATAGAAGTGGCAAAAACAAATGCTAAGGGTGGTTCTCGTACTAGTCAAACTATTATAATGATTTAATTAATAAACAGAATCAAAACCGAGTGTCGGGTAAAAATTTATGATTAATAAATTAATGATGAACAACGATAGTCAGAGTACTAATAATATTACATAAATAAATAAATAAATAAATAATAAAAATTAAACGAATCGGGTTTTCGGGTCCGAAAATTGACGAATGTTACAGTATTCACAACTTTTTGAAAATTTCGTCCCGAAATTATAGAAAAATCATAACATAAGGAAAGAAAGTAAGAGTCTAAAAGCGATTTTTTTATAAAATATAACGCAGAACTTCAAATGACCCGAATAACGCTACAAATGGAAAATTATAATAAGGATACTTATATATAGGATATACCGGCGGCGTATCCACCATACCATTATCACAACGACAATGTGTCGTTACCCAAAATCACCCTGGGTTCCGAGTTATGACACACAACCGTATTCACCATGAGTTTCATGCGAGGATTTCGATAATTATGTATGCACCCATAATTATTTAGATCGTCGCATGATGCACATGGTTCGTCTCGTTGTGCGGGTTTGAAACCATGTGTAAAATAAAACTCCATTTTTTTATATATTAATTGAATCATTTGATAGAGAGCACTAAACATATATAAAATATGAAAAATTTAATGATCATAAATAACTAGTAAATAATCTTAAGAATAATAATAAATAAATAAAATAACAATTAATGAAATTGTTGGAGTTAACCATCGAAAGTGATAACAACAAAATGAAATAAATAGATATAGGAAGTTATATAAGTAACTCACACATACGATGTAGAGAAAATAATTGAGATGACGAGAAAATTCACGTAATAATAAATAGGTTCACACAACAAACAATTCACATGACTTAAGAGATAATAATAGATAAGGTTTGAAACCAAGATTATAAAATTGATGAGAAAAGAGTACCGTGAGAATGAGGTGAGTTTGGAGGGTTTGGGTAGCCATGTATTAAAATATCGAAATAAAATTTGTACATGTAACTCTTATTAGATAACTATGTACAACACATGTTCATAGTCCCAATTTCCAACATGTTTGTAGGAATCGGTCATAGGTAGTTCATTATACAAATAAGATGCTATTAGATAACCATGCGCATAGCCATGCACATAGTCCCGGTAAACAACCAGTCATAGACCACTTAAATCATGATAATAAATGGTGTAACAATAAATAGTGCAAAGTCGATATGAATAAATGAGAGATTGAATAACATTATAAATAACCACAATTCTTATTCATAACAAAACTGGAGATTTAATGAAGTCAATACATTAGATTTAAATGAAAAGAACTAAATAACAGAATTTTCTTTTGTGTAGCATGTCTTCATGAAGGGTTAGGCTTCGACTCGGGAACCGTTGATGTAACACACTTGTCCCTGAGTAGCTTGGTCACTTGAGGTTGATTGGTTGATTGGGGTTTGGTTGACTTGAATTGGTTGAATATGTGGGGCTTGAATTGCTTGGATGGGTTGGGCTTGGATTGGTTGAAGTTGATTTACTTGGGCTTGGTAAGCTTGATATTGAGTGGGTTGAATTGTAGGTTCCCTTGACGGATCACACGAGATATCTCGGTCTACTCAGGTGCGGAATCCGTGATATGAATCACTGATACAGACTCTCGTCCTCACGTTACAATGAACTCAAACCAGCTTAGATCAACTCGATGAACAACATCAACACTAAGCCGTAACCTAGTATAAATACACGACAACTTCGCCTGAAATGTTCAGGCGAAGTTGTCCATAACTTCGCTTGTTCAACAAGTTCACCTAGGCGAACTTGTTAACAACTTCGCTTAAACAAAAACATAAATAACATTACAGACTCGATTACAGACACTAGACTATGAACTACTGACATTTATGCACCAACAGTTGGGTAGGATTAAATTTGGTTCATGTGTGCGAGTTTGGGCATGCATTGCGAAAATGGCTAGGGTCTCACAATTGTAACAAGCTCTAATAGATGAGGGTGCTTGATTAAACGGTTGAGCATAAGGTAAAGTTTGGGGTTGGGTAAGAGGTGAGGTAAATGGTTGCATCATGAGTTGGTTACGTTCACGACATGTGGTAAAAAGGTGACCAAATCGATTGCAATGGGTGCATTGTCGACACTTGAGGTTAGGCGAATGGTGAAAGTTACATGTATCACATAATGGGTGGGGTCCTGTGTAGGGTTTCTTGGTGGGTTGGGCTTGTGATTTGGCCAATACATAGTTTTGGGAATTGGACTTTCTTTTATTGTTGCGGTAATGAGGAGAGTTGTTGTGCTTGAAGGATTCAGGCTTAGAAGACTCGGGTTTGGAAGATTCGGGCTTGGGTTCTTTGGTGGGCTCGGATGCAGATTTATCATTGGGCTTCTTGGAATTTTTCCGCGTCAAGGTCCCGGCCTTAACGTGGTTTTCGGTGAGGGTACCGGCTAAGGTGATGGCATCATGGAGGGTTTGAGGGTCACGACTTAGGACGGAATCTTGGATTTGCATAGGCAAACCCGAGATGTACTTGTCGATTGAACGTTCAAGGGGAGTGAATATGTGAGGGATGAGAAGGCTCAGTTCATGGAAACGATCATTGTAGATGGCATCATTTCCACTATCTTGTTTCAAATTCCAAAACTCCTCTTCCAACTTCCGAAGCTCATGTTTCGGGCAAAACTTCTTGAGCATGAGTTTCTTGAGGTCATCCCACGGCAAGGCCATGGCAACCTCAGCGCCAAGCGTGCGCTTCTCACCATTCCACCAATTGAGTGCATTATTCTTAAGCTTGCTCGAGGCGTAATTGGTTTTCTTGTCCTCGGGGCATTCACATTGGAGGAATATGCTCTCCATTTCTTCGAACCAATGGAGGAGAACGGTAGCACCGTCGATACCGTGGTATTCGGGCGGGCTGGCACTCTTGAATTGTTTGAGGGGGTATGCAATTGGGTTTGGTGTTGTGGATGATGTAGGGGCATTCACATTTTGGAGTTTAGAGATGATTGTTGGGATGGCTTCCACGATTCCCTTAGCGATGCGGGATGACATGCTACGGCCTGAGTTGCCGGTGCGACGGTTACGGTTGATAAGGCGGGAAGAAGACATGCTACAATGACGATACGTGAAAATTTATTATGTTTTTGAAAAAAAAATTATATAACTATCTGAAAATTCGAGTTTGTGAAAACTCATGAGAATACAAAGTAAAATTTTTTTTTAATAACCTTAACTTCGCGTAATAATGGAATTGATAATTTAAGAAAATATTCATTCTTATAAAATTAAAAAAAAAATTAGGGTAAAATCTCATCATTGATTTAAGAGTATGATCGTCACATGACCACGTTTGATACAATGAGGGTAGCAGATTCGGGTACGTTTGTTGTGATATGCTTTGGCCTAATAAGTTCCACACCCCTACCGAACACTCCAGGAAGGCAACCAGGTCTCACGGTTGATTGAGATTTATGCGCATTGCACTTCCTTAGGCTCGCAAGCCTTGGTGTCAAGAGTTCGGCAAACAAGTGCGTCCCTCTTACAGTTACTACATATCCGTCCCACGAATCATCCTCAAGGAGTGGGGAGTAAAAAGGCGGGATTTCTTAAGGAATTTCCCATTTAAAATCGTCCTAAAGTTTTGAAAACAATTTTGAGAGTGAGGCATGGTCTCGGATTAAGTGTGTGCTTTTGTGTACAAGAATAATATTAAATCATTAAATAGTATTTAAGCTACTACAATCAACAATATAATTCAGGGTGCAAACACGTAAAGGCATATCACGTATAGGGACCCTAAGCATGCTACTAGGCCGTTATATCTAACCACCTATCTTATAGCCTTCGGCTCTGATACCAATCCGTCACACCCCGACCAAAGGCGGAACATGCCAGGGCGTAACGTATTGATTGGACTGTAGCTCAAAAGACACTAATTAAAGTGACAATAATTATTTAATTCATTAATATCAAAAAAGTACACAAATTCAATAAACATAACAACAACTACATCATGTTTTGTATTTTGAATAATATCCCAAGGTAAAACTAAATTCTTCGATCTTGAACAATGTAAATTACTTGTACCTGTAGCATATATAAAAAAATAGAGTTTGTCAACATGAATGTTGGTGAGAATACACAAGTTTTAGTTGAGATACATATATATAGATAAAAATCACAATTCATATGTTAATGTTGAGCATCACAATTCCTATGAAAAATGTAAACAACTAAATAGACATGGACCTGTTCTTATTGATACGAAATCAACGTACTTGGATAAATGTATGATCATACTAGATGAGGATAGATGAGGATGAGATACCAACCACCAAACATAAAATAAACACTTAAACACATAGAGCATAGTCATAGATATTGCAATCATCACACATAAACATATAATGAATTGTGTTTGAAGTAGATGTAGAAATAAAACAATAAAAAGATTGAATAAGGTATACATGCTACCTCCAAAATATAAAATATAGAAAAAAAGGAGGATATGTAAACTCACATCAAAGACGGACAAAAGTGATTTAGATGACGGGAAGATGGGAAAAGTCACGCGGAGACGCTGAAGCCTAATGAGAAATAAGAACAAACGGATGCGCTAAGTAAAGTAAGATATTTATTAAGAAAATTACTTAAATAATATAATAGGGTTTCATTATATAAAATAATTATTTTTATTTAAGAAAACATAACTTAATAATTGTAGTTTTATAAATATACATAGATTTAGTTTACTTGATTTTTATAATAATAATATTAGTATTTAAGTTATAATTTACTTTATACGTACATATATATATATATATATATCATGATACCTTCATGTATAATCATGAATGGAAACACGAGTTAAACGAGTATTATAAACTTGTTTTAAAATAATCTTTATTAGTTAATATTGTTGTTAAATGATTAAAAAAATAAATTTAACAAGAAAACTCCCAAAAATATCGGATGCAGGGGTCGAACCCGCGACCTCGGCTCCGCAATACACATGAATTAACCAGCTGGGCTACCGGCTACAAGCGATTAAGATACCACTTTTATAAATTAAATATACTAGAAGTTCTTATCAGATTTGATCATAAACCCTAACATCTTGATTTGATCAATCCAGTTATAATTAACCAAATAGACATTAGGGGCTTTTGATCAGGACAATAACACGACTAAAACCATGTAATTCAATTACATTAAACAGTGGCCAACGAGGGTTAATTAGGACGAATAACGTACCGACAGTACACGAGGTTAAAGCGAAGATCAAGAGATTTATATAGTATAATTAAGTATGGGGGTTTAGTTCGCGATAGCTTGAGTGAATTGTGGACGAGTTTAATCGAAATATCAACGAGTTTATATAGGGTTATAGGAATTAATTGGTCCGCGGTTCGTTAGACGAGTCCTTAGTTGTCAATTAACACAATTAGAGTATGATTTGAACGCGTTTTTGATCACTTAACATTTATACAAGGTCAAATCCGAGATTTCCGGCGTGGATTACGGGTCAAGAAAGAAAGGAGGGAGGTCGAAGGTGGAGACGGGAAAAGGAGGAAGAGAAGGAAGAAAATAATTAATATTTATAGTTTGCAATTTTGGTCCTCGATGTTTGAGTATGGAGACATAAGTGGCAAAAACAAATGCTAAGGGTGGTTCTCTTACTAGTCAAACTGTTATAAAGATTTAATTAATAAACAGAATCAAAACCGAGTGTCGGGTCAAAATTTATGATTAATAAATTAATGATGAACAACGATAGTCCGAGTACTAATAATATTACATAAATAAATAAATAATAAATATTAAACGACTCGGGTTTTCGGGTCCGAAAATTGACGAATGTTACAGTATTCACAACTTTTTGAAAATTTCGTACAGAAATTATAGAAAAATCATAACATAAGGAAAGAAAGTAAAAGTCTAAATGCGGTTTTTTTATAAAATATAACGCAAACCTTCAAATGACCCGAATAACGCTACAAATGGAAAATTATAATAAGGATACTTATATATAGGATGTACCGGCGGCGTATCCACCATACCCTTATCACAACGACATTTGTGTCGTTACCCGAAATAACCCTGGGTTCCGAGTTATGACACACAACCGTATTCACCATGAGTTTCATGCGAGGATTTCGGTAATTATGTATGCACCCATAATTATTTAGATCGTCGCATGACGCACATGGTTCGTCTCGTTGTGCGGGTTTGAAAACATGTGTAAAATAAAACTCCATTTTTTTATATATATAAATTGAATCATTTGATCGAGAGCAATGAACATATATAAAATATGAAAAATTTAATGATCATAAATAACTAGTAAATAATCTTAAGAATAATAATAAATAAATAAAATAACAATTAATGAAATTGTTGGAGTTAACCATCGAAAGTGATAACAACAAAATGAACTAAATAGATATAGGAAGTTATATAAGTAACTCACACATACGATGTAGAGAAAATACTTGAAATGACGAGAAAATTCACGTAATAATAAATAGGTTCACACAACAAACAATTCACATGACTTAAGAGTATAATAATAGATAAGGTTTGAAACCAAGATTATAAAATTGATGAGAAAAGAGTACCGTGAGAATGAGGTGAGTTTGGAGGGTTTGGGTAGTCATGTATTAAAATATCGAAATAAAATTTGTACATGTAACTCCTATTAGATAACTATGTACAACACATGTTCATAGTCCCAATTTCCAACATGTTTGTAGGAATCGGTCATAGGTAGTTCATTATACAAATAAGGTGCTATTAGATAACCATGCGCATAGTTCATTTACTTAATAACTTTTTTTAAATACCTTATTTAACAAATAAAACTTGTATTTAACAAATAATGTTTTTAAAATACGTTTTATTATTTAATAGTTTTCTAAATGTCATTATTTAAAAAAATACAAAATGTAATATTAAAAAGTTTTTTTTTAATAAAAACATCATGTTCTAATATTTTGATGGACATCCGCCATTTGAAATGGAAGATGTCATATTGACATCCGCCATTTCAAATGACAGATGTGAATAGTTTACTTTTTCTGAGTGATTTGACCACACCATTACCTTTTTTTTATTCATTTTTATTTTCCTAAATAACTCTTTTTAAAAAAATAATAAGTCTTAATAGTAAGAAAGATATTTTTAAACACTAAATTTAAAAAATACATTTTTCTTTTTATTATTTATTATTTTTCGAACAACAGTATTTAAGAAAAATAAAATATTTAATATTAAAAATATTTTTTTATTAAAAACACTAATATATGTAATTTTAAAATATATTTATTCAAGCATCCTCCATTTGAAATGGAAGATGTCCTTGACATCCGCCATTTCAAATGGTAGATGTGAACAGTACACGTACTCTTATATCTGACCTAGATTTGACAACTTATTAATTTAATATATTGAAATCATTAACAACCTTTGATATTTGAGTATTTTAGGAAGTTTGTAGCTTGTTATAATATTATATTTTGACTCCAATAAATGCAAAAATTATATTTCAAAACTTTTTAATTTTCAAATATATTATTTATTACAAATCGATTATTTCACACTATTATATTAAATAATTATCTTTACATTAAATATGTTCACTAAAAGATATGCATCTTTTTAATATAGATATTGTGTATATTATAGTAATACTGATATTTATGGTTGTGATTGCATCTACACTTGTTAGTGATAACTTAAAAAATCCAACTTCTTATGAGGTCTTGTCTAATAAAATATCAGTGATTTGTTTTGATATTATTACAAATTGTTTGTTACATTGCATTTACAGTAATAAACTAAATGTTTAGGTCAGATACAACAAAAAAAATTAAAATATTTTCCTTTTTATTATGTATTATTTATTATTTTTCGAACAACATTATTTAAGAAAAATAAAAGATTTAATATTAAAAATATTTTTTTTATTAAAAACACTAATATATATAATTTTAAAATACATTTATTCTGGCATCCTCCATTTGTAATGGAAGATGTCCTCTTGACATCCGCCATTTCAAATGGCAGATGTGAACAGTATCCGTACTCTCATATCTAACCAGGATTTGACAACTTAGTAATTTAATATATTCTAAAATTTTCATATTTGATATTTAAACGAGATTAGTCTGCTTATCATCTTGTCATTTTCATACTCTTTCAATGTAATTTTTTTTCATATTGGTATCATGTCT
Source organism: Bidens hawaiensis (assembly GCF_021521415.1). Classification (NCBI taxonomy): domain Eukaryota; kingdom Viridiplantae; phylum Streptophyta; class Magnoliopsida; order Asterales; family Asteraceae; genus Bidens; species Bidens hawaiensis. The sequence continues at coordinate 206,834 of NW_027493260.1, read as the reverse complement.
TGTAATTTCAAACCTTTTCTAGGAAAACTATATTGGGGCGGTGAACATATTTCGTATGTAAACAGAGTTGTTCGGTGTGATGAATCTACCAATGCAACTTCGTTTATAATGAGATACCAAATGAAATATGAAGAATTTGTTGCTTTGATTTGTAATCACGTGCAAATTGAGAAACAAACCAATAACCTTTAGTTACTACTCTATTTCACATTTCAAGGAACATGTGATTCCTCATTTATTGTTGGGGAGGATAGTATGAGCATGTTATACTATCTAGCTGAATATGTTGAAAACTTCATAGATGAAATTTACGTAAAATGGGAAACAATAGTTCCTTTCCAACATACAAGTTGCATGGATCTTTTAAGAGGTTTTTCTTTATTCATTAATTTTGGAGCTGGTGAGTCACAAGCACACCATTACAGTCATACACAATCTCAAAATTTGGAGCTTGGTATTGCAAGCTACACAAGATTAGAAAACCCGTCTTGTGAACAAGATAACAATAATGGGGGTTTTGATGACTCAGAAGGTTAGAATTTTCAAATATATATATATATATAGTAAAATTATCTCCTTATAAGGATTTTGATCATAAGAACTTTCATCAGATTCTTCTGATTGAGTAACAATTGAATAGGAAGTATTGCTTCCTTTTTCCTTAGCTGCTTTGAAAGCTAGGAATTCCTGGTATTCAGGATCATTAAATCGATTTTTTCCAGTATTACTGGATGAATTTGCTATATTAGCAATATTGGAAGCTATTAGCCTCTTTTGGCCAAATTGACCAATAATTATTTCAGAATTATTATGAGAATTTCTGCCTCTTCCTCTATTGGAGGTTTGGCTCTTCTTTCCTCCTCGCCATGGAGGATCCATTCCTGCAAATAAAATTAAGCACAAGAGATTATTATCTCTTTTTCTTGAAGAATCTTTATTCGATTCTTAAAAATATAGTATTGATTCCATTCATTTGCTATAAGAAAATTTTTTTCTTGAGGATGTAAAGAATAGTCCATATTATATTCTGCTATTCTTAAAGCATGTCTCATCCTCATCCTATATTCAAAATCAATTTGTCTTCAAATATTTCCCATTGCAATTTTCAATGGTCCTTTAATTCCCATTAATTCTGCAAAATAGAATCGAGAAATTCTCTCGTCAAGAAATCTGGTAAACTATTATCAGATCCTTTTTTATAGATTATTTCAAAATCAAAAGGGGCTAAATGAGCTTGCCACCTTGCAAACATTTGTTTAGAAACATTATGTTTAAAATCTTTGTCAAACATAAATTTAGCTGCCTGACAATCAGTTTTTATTATAAATTTTTGATTATATAAATCATCTTGAAATTTTAAAACACATTTTACTATTGCTAAAACTTCTTTTGCAATAGTTGCGTAATTTTTTTGACTATTATTCCATTTTCCAGAATGGAATCTAACCAAATATTCTTGTTTATTGTTTGGAGAAACTTGTTTAAGAATTCCTCCATAACCAATGTCACTAGCATCAGTTTCAACTATTTTTTCCCAATTTGGGTTAGCAAGATTCAAACATGGAAGATTTTGAACCTTATGTTTAATTTTTTGTATTGCCTTAGTATGATCGTTTGACCAATACCTAGGATTCTTTTTTAACCTATCATACAAGATAGCTGTATCCTTTGCAAGATTTTCATAATAAGGAGAAATATAATTTAAACTCCCAAGAAACCTTTGTAATTGAGTTTTATCTAAAATTTCATCAGGAAATTTAGAAGCAAATTCAATACTTCTATGTATTGGAATTATAACTCCTTTATCAATATTATGACCAAGGAATCTAACATTAGTTTGAAAAAGCATCATTTTAGGTCTAGAAATTACTAAACCATTCTTTATAATAATATTTTTAAAGATTTCTAAATGCTGAAAATGCATTTCTATATTTTTTGAAAATATTAATATATCATCGATATATACAATGATAAAATTTGAATAAGGAATGAATATATCATTCATTATATTTTGAAATTCACTGGGTGCATTTTTTAACCCAAAAGGCATTACATTCCATTCATAATGTCCAAATGGAACTGTAAATGCTGTCTTATATCTGTCAGATTCATTAATTTGAACCTGCCAGTATCCAGATTTTAGATCAAATTTAGAAAATATGACTGCATCATGCAGTCTATCCAATAAATCCTTTTTATTAGGTATTGGATATCTAATCCATTTTAACACTTTATTAAGTGGTTTATAATTTATAACCAATCTAGGAACTCCTCTTTCCTGCTCAGCATGTTTATTAACATAAAACGCTGTACATGACCAAGGAGACTTAGATTTTCTAATTAATCCTTTATTTATTAAGGATTCTATTTCCTTTTTACATAATTCTAAATATTCAGAATTCATTTGGCAAGGTCTAGCCTTGGTAGGAATTTGTCTTTCATTAAAATATTCCTCATAAGGAAGTGAAACAATATGTTTCTTTCTATCCCAAAAAGCATTTGGGTGATCATTACATATTTGTAAAGAAAACTTATTTTGAATCAATTTTATTTTATCCTTTAATTTAGGATTTTTTAAATTTTCTGAAATAGTTAATTCATTTATTTCTTGTTTTAAAAATTCTATTTGGTTTATTTTTGCTTTAATTAAATCATCAATCATATTATTGATGATTCTAGTGATTGGTTCAGAAACAAATTCAAAGGATATTTCTTCACCTTGAAATGTTCCTTTTATAATTTTTTCATCCACTTTTGTTAAAGGAAATATTTTTCTAAAAAATGGTGATCCAAGTATTACTTGACTTGTTAAATCTTTAACAAGAATAAAACTATTAGGAATACATTTATTATTATTACAGATATAAGCATTGGGAAGCTTATAACTTATCTGTAATGGTTTTCCACCAGCAGACCCTAATTTCTGGGTGGTTTTATGAAAATATCTTGAAGGGATTAATCCTTCTTGAATACAATTTAAATCTGCTCCACTATCTAAAAGAGCAGTAAATTCTTTGGAAAATTGTTTATCAATCATTAATTTGACTTTAATATGCCATTTCTGAGAAGTTATTTCTTCTATTTGTTTTAAATAATTTTCTAATTGAAGTTTTGGAAAATTTACATCATTAATTTCCAATCTTCTTTTTTCTAAATTAATAATTCTTTCTTCTAAATTATTATTGTTATTTCTAAGATTATTAATTTCTATTTTAAGATTATTAATCTCAATTTTTAATTCTTCAATACCAACCTGTTTATTTAGTTGATTTCTTTTATTCAATTGATTCTTAACCTCAGCAAAAGTATAAGGTTGAAAATTTTTATTAGATGAAGATGATTCACCTTTATCATTTCTTATTAAGTCTAAAATCATTTCTTTCTTAATTTTTTCATCTTGAATATTTTTTAATAAATCCAAAAATTCATTTGTTATAACATTTAATTCCATATTTTGGAATTGAGATATAATATCATAAATTGAATCATTATTTATCTCATTGTTACAACAATCTTCATGACAATCTCTATTATCATCTGAAGAAGATGAAATAAAGCTTTCATTATCTAAAATGTTTATATCTTCATATGAAGATTCTGCTTCTGATTCATCAGAAGTACTATTAGAATTTATGATAATCTTTTCTAAAGTTTCTCTAAGATTATCATCTTTTATTTCATTCAATTTTTTCTTTACCCAGCAAGTTGCTGCTTTATGACCTGGACGGCCACATTTTCTACAAATTATAAAAGATTTTTTATAAAATTTTTCAAAGGGTTTAATTTCCCTTTTCTTATCTCTTTCTATTTTTCTTTCTTCTCTTTTCCTTTTCCTTTTAAAATATTTTTTTGGTTTTTGAGAAGAAGAGTCTTTTCTTTTATTATTTTGGGGAGTAATTCTCTCCATGCCAAATTGATCACAAAATTGGCCTAACTGTCTTTTTTCCATTAAAGACTGTCTTTTAATTTGCTGATTTAGCTTTATTTCATTACATAAAGCTAATCCTTCATTTTTACATATACCTATTAAACTACCATAGGTGTATTCATCATAATTAATATTAATATTATCTTTTCTCAATTTCTGTTTAACTCTTTCTGAAAAGAAATGAGGTAAACCGTCTATAAATTTAGACTTCCAATGAGTACTATTACTCTCTGGTAATTCCATTACCCTGCATAAAAATGTATCTTTATACCATCTAAATGATGTAAGGGTTTTACATTTTAGATTTTGCAAAAGAGTTCTAATATTTTCAGAATTATCAGACCATCTGCGTGTAAAATGTTCCATTATATTGATAGCAAGAGTATACACACTATTCTCTTGACTGATATCATTTTCTTCTTTTACAGAAGAGTAAATTTGTTCTCTGTCTTGGAGGGTTAAATAATTATCCCACCATCCTTTTAATTGACCAGTAAATCCTGCTACTATCATTTTAGCAATAGATTTATCTGTATTTCCATTTGCTTTACATATCGTAGAATACATCATCATTCGATGTATAGTATTAGCTATTTGGGTGTCAGTTTGACCATCTATGTTCCATTCATAGATGTTCTTCCCACTATAAGAATTATTTACTATGTACTCCTGTTCTTCTATTAAGACATCTTGAGGAGTTGGTCTATCATAATAATATTTATTCATGCTAGGTTTATTAGCATATTTATTCTGTAACTTAGCAATTTCTAAGTTTATTTGTTCTTTATAATTTTCTTTATTTGTAGATTTAGAAAATTCTTTTGAAAGAGTATTTATATTTAAACCTTTCATTTTTTCTGAAATAAATTCTAATTTAGTATCTAATAATTTAGATATTTCAGAATTAGATTTTAATTTAAAATCTCTTATTTCAGGAGGGGGTTGAATAGCTGGAACTGCTATAACTTCTCCTGTTTCAAAAACTTTTTTATTTTTTACTAAAGAGGTTATTTCCTCAATTTTTTCTTGGATAGAACCTAATTGTTCTCCTAATATAATTAAACATAAATTTGTATAATTTATATGTTTAAATAATTTATTTAGGTGGAAAATTGTTACTGGTAAAGTATCACCTTCCAGTAATTTTTGAAAAGCTTGGTAATACATTGTTACCTTTTCTTTTTCAATTTTAAAACCTGTTTGGGGAGGGAAAATAGATTTTATTTTCTTTTCTCCTAAATCATATTCTCTGTAAATAGTAGAAATTATACTATTCACATACTTATTAAAGAACCATGGAACAAAATAAATAATACAATTTTGTTCTTCTAATTCTTTATAAAATTCATCTCGAAAATATAGTAATTGTTTTATTTCAAAATTTTTTAAGTACCATTTTCTAAATTCCTCCCATTTAGGATCTTGGAATTCAGAATTTATTTTATCTCTTACCAGGGAACCTGGTCTAAAATCAATTTTTTCTATATTATTCATGATATAGAGAAATCCATTTCTGACTCGGTTAATTCCGGGTCCTGTTGAGGTCTATTAATTCCTCTAACTATATTATCAGAATTAATTCTTAACTCATTAATTCTATTGTTATTTTCAGGATATTTTTCTCTTATTTGAGAAGTTGAAGCTCTAGAAGGACTTCTAACAGTATATCCTAAAGGAGATATATGAAAATTTGATGAAGATAAAGACCTAGTTATTCTAGGTGTAACTTTTTCAAATTGTATTTGAACATTTCCTTCAGTTGTTTGTAAAATTTCTAAAGGATTGTTATCAATATAAGATTGAGATGGGGTATTTTCTTTTAATACCCAATTATCAGGAAAATTTATTTCTTCCCATCTAATTTTTCTTCTAGTGGTAATATTTGACTTACCAAAATTAGTTTCTATAACTATTGTTTCATTTAATGGTTTATCAACCATTTTGCATCTAGGATTCAAAGTATATAATGGTTTGTAATAAATTCTATAACAAACACATATAACTTCTGATCCTGGAGCATAATTGTAACCATTAGTTTTAACATTTAATGTTAAAGCATCTGTGATATTCACATCAGTTAAAGATAATTGTAAATTTGGATAAACATTAAAATAGACTGGACCATGTGCCAGACTAGATTGAACAATACCTATTAAGGATTGTTTCCAATCTAAATTTCTTCCATCTCTTAGAACAGCTATAAAGCTTTCTGGAAGACCTTCTAATGTTAATGGTTTAAAGGCAATTTGCACTAAACCTATATGAATGAATTTATATTCATTATTCTTATATCTGATTATTTCTCTGTTATTTAAGAGTTTCATTATCATATCCTCTTAATTAAGAGATATTGTTGATTCAGTAGTTCTAACTACTTGTTTAAAACTTAATTTTTCCATATAACCATATTTATAAATTTGGTTATAATTAATTTTTGGAATTGTCCATTGATTTAATAAATCAAGATTGTGAGGAATATCATATTCTTCCTCAATACTATTTTTAATTGTATCTTTATTTTTAATAATATTCATAAACAAACTTAAAGTGTTGATTCCCCAAAGACACTAATTATTCACCATGGCTCTGATACCATAAATACAGGATCAGAGACCGGGTATCTTTCGATCTCTTATTAATAATCCATTAAAAATTAAAAATTAAAAATTTTTCTTGATTTTCTGAAATATATATGAATAGGCCATATGGATGTTTTACCCATACTTAACTGTCATCATTGAATAGTATATGGTCAGTACAGGCCACGCCCTAAAAACGCCTTCAATCAAAACGGCTAAAACGGGCTACCATAATTCGACCACTACGCATATTCACATGCCTGTTTAGTATGGAACCAGCCCAGAAACACTCATACATATTTCAAAAATTTCAGACTTTTTTTTTTTTTTTTTTTATTGAGACATGGATTACAACTAGGTCATGGTATGAATCAACACTTTAGGAGTTTAGCCTTTCATTAGGCTAAAATTATAAAAATAAAATAGTAAAGAAATAATGAATTGTACCTGGAGTATGAAGGACTTAAAAACTTCAAAGATTTTTATTATCGAATATTTTACAAGTGAAAGAGAGGGTTTTTGATCAGTGGTTTTCTGATCTCTCCCCTAAACAAAACCCTACTACTCCTTTTATAATGGGAGTTCTAAAAAACAAACAAAAGAACAACAGTAAAAGTAATAATTATACATCAATTATCTGGACAATTGTGTCCAAAAGAGATTCCATTTGTCTGGGCAGCTGGCTATAATTATTGTACCACTACCCAACTTTTTGAATTATTGATTCTCCTTTAATCAGACGCATGTGATCTGGGACCCATAATTTCGTCCTCATCGTCAATTGATTCAATTATTTTCTTCTTTAACATTTCCAATTTTGTTTTGGCCAAAACAAAATTGTATTATTTATTTTGTTCCATGGTTCTTTAATAAGTATGTGAATAGTATAATTTCTACTATTTACAGAGAATATGATTTAGGAGAAAAGAAAATAAAATCTATTTTCCCTCCCCAAACAGGTTTTAAAATTGAAAAAGAAAAGGTAACAATGTATTACCAAGCTTTTCAAAAATTACTGGAAGGTGATACTTTACCAGTAACAATTTTCCACCTAAATAAATTATTTAAACATATAAATTATACAAATTTATGTTTAATTATATTAGGAGAACAATTAGGTTCTATCCAAGAAAAAATTGAGGAAATAACCTCTTTAGTAAAAAATAAAAAAGTTTTTGAAACAGGAGAAGTTATAGCAGTTCCAGCTATTCAACCCCCTCCTGAAATAAGAGATTTTAAATTAAAATCTAATTCTGAAATATCTAAATTATTAGATACTAAATTAGAATTTATTTCAGAAAAAATGAAAGGTTTAAATATAAATACTCTTTCAAAAGAATTTTCTAAATCTACAAATAAAGAAAATTATAAAGAACAAATAAACTTAGAAATTGCTAAGTTACAGAATAAATATGCTAATAAACCTAGCATGAATAAATATTATTATGATAGACCAACTCCTCAAGATGTCTTAATAGAAGAACAGGAGTACATAGTAAATAATTCTTATAGTGGGAAGAACATCTATGAATGGAACATAGATGGTCAAACTGACACCCAAATAGCTAATACTATACATCGAATGATGATGTATTCTACGATATGTAAAGCAAATGGGAATACAGATAAATCTATTGCTAAAATGATAGTAGCAGGATTTACTGGTCAATTAAAAGGATGGTGGGATAATTATTTAACCCTCCAAGACAGAGAACAAATTTACTCTTCTGTAAAAGAAGAAAATGATATCAGTCAAGAGAATAGTGTGTATACTCTTGCTATCAATATAATGGAACATTTTACAGGCAGATGGTCTGATAATTCTGAAAATATTAGAACTCTTTTGCAAAATCTAAAATGTAAAACCCTTACATCATTTAGATGGTATAAAGATACATTTTTATGCAGGGTAATGGAATTACCAGAGAGTAATAGTACTCATTGGAAGTCTAAATTTATAGACGGTTTACCTCATTTCTTTTCAGAAAGAGTTAAACAGAAATTGAGAAAAGATAATATTAATATTAATTATGATGAATACACCTATGGTAGTTTAATAGGTATATGTAAAAATGAAGGATTAGCTTTATGTAATGAAATAAAGCTAAATCAGCAAATTAAAAGACAGTCTTTAATGGAAAAAAGACAGTTAGGCCAATTTTGTGATCAATTTGGCATGGAGAGAATTACTCCCCAAAATAATAAAAGAAAAGACTCTTCTTCTCAAAAACCAAAAAAATATTTTAAAAGGAAAAGGAAAAGAGAAGAAAGAAAAATAGAAAGAGATAAGAAAAGGGAAATTAAACCCTTTGAAAAATTTTATAAAAAATCTTTTATAATTTGTAGAAAATGTGGCCGTCCAGGTCATAAAGCAGCAACTTGCTGGGTAAAGAAAAAATTGAATGAAATAAAAGATGATAATCTTAGAGAAACTTTAGAAAAGATTATCATAAATTCTAATAGTACTTCTGATGAATCAGAAGCAGAATCTTCATATGAAGATATAAACATTTTAGATAATGAAAGCTTTATTTCATCTTCTTCAGATGATAATAGAGATTGTCATGAAGATTGTTGTAACAATGAGATAAATAATGATTCAATTTATGATATTATATCTCAATTCCAAAATATGGAATTAAATGTTATAACAAATGAATTTTTAGATTTATTAAAAAATATTCAAGATGAAAAAATTAAGAAAGAAATGATTTTAGACTTAATAAGAAATGATAAAGGTGAATCATCTTCATCTAATAAAAATTTTCAACCTTATACTTTTGCTGAGGTTAAGAATCAATTGAATAAAAGAAATCAACTAAATAAACAGGTTGGTATTGAAGTATTAAAAATTGAGATTAATAATCTTAAAATAGAAATTAATAATCTTAGAAATAACAATAATAATTTAGAAGAAAGAATTATTAATTTAGAAAAAAGAAGATTGGAAATTAATGATGTAAATTTTCCAAAACTTCAATTAGAAAATTATTTAAAACAAATAGAAGAAATAACTTCTCAGAAATGGCATATTAAAGTCAAATTAATGATTGATAAACAATTTTCCAAAGAATTTACTGCTCTTTTAGATAGTGGAGCAGATTTAAATTGTATTCAAGAAGGATTAATCCCTTCAAGATATTTTCATAAAACCACCCAGAAATTAGGGTCTGCTGGTGGAAAACCATTACAGATAAGTTATAAGCTTCCCAATGCTTATATCTGTAATAATAATAAATGTATTCCTAATAGTTTTATTCTTGTTAAAGATTTAACAAGTCAAGTAATACTTGGATCACCATTTTTTAGAAAAATATTTCCTTTAACAAAAGTGGATGAAAAAATTATAAAAGGAACATTTCAAGGTGAAGAAATATCCTTTGAATTTGTTTCTGAACCAATCACTAGAATCATCAATAATATGATTGATGATTTAATTAAAGCAAAAATAAACCAAATAGAATTTTTAAAACAAGAAATAAATGAATTAACTATTTCAGAAAATTTAAAAAATCCTAAATTAAAGGATAAAATAAAATTGATTCAAAATAAGTTTTCTTTACAAATATGTAATGATCACCCAAATGCTTTTTGGGATAGAAAGAAACATATTGTTTCACTTCCTTATGAGGAAGATTTTAATGAAAGACAAATTCCTACCAAGGCTAGACCTTGCCAAATGAATTCTGAATATTTAGAATTATGTAAAAAGGAAATAGAATCCTTAATAAATAAATGATTAATTAGAAAATCTAAGTCTCCTTGGTCATGTACAGCGTTTTATGTTAATAAACATGCTGAGCAGGAAAGAGGAGTTCCTAGATTGGTTATAAATTATAAACCACTTAATAAAGTGTTAAAATGGATTAGATATCCAATACCTAATAAAAAGGATTTATTGGATAGACTGCATGATGCAGTCATATTTTCTAAATTTGATCTAAAATCTGGATACTGGCAGGTTCAAATTAATGAATCTGACAGATATAAGACAGCATTTACAGTTCCATTTGGACATTATGAATGGAATGTAATGCCTTTTGGGTTAAAAAATGCACCCAGTGAATTTCAAAATATAATGAATGATATATTCATTCCTTATTCAAATTTTATCATTGTATATATCGATGATATATTAATATTTTCAAAAAATATAGAAATGCATTTTCAGCATTTAGAAATCTTTAAAAATATTATTATAAAGAATGGTTTAGTAATTTCTAGACCTAAAATGATGCTTTTTCAAACTAATGTTAGATTCCTTGGTCATAATATTGATAAAGGAGTTATAATTCCAATACATAGAAGTATTGAATTTGCTTCTAAATTTCCTGATGAAATTTTAGATAAAACTCAATTACAAAGGTTTCTTGGGAGTTTAAATTATATTTCTCCTTATTATGAAAATCTTGCAAAGGATACAGCTATCTTGTATGATAGGTTAAAAAAGAATCCTAGGTATTGGTCAAACGATCATACTAAGGCAATACAAAAAATTAAACATAAGGTTCAAAATCTTCCATGTTTGAATCTTGCTAACCCAAATTGGGAAAAAATAGTTGAAACTGATGCTAGTGACATTGGTTATGGAGGAATTCTTAAACAAGTTTCTCCAAACAATAAACAAGTATATTTGGTTAGATTCCATTCTGGAAAATGGAATAATAGTCAAAAAAATTACGCAACTATTGCAAAAGAAGTTTTAGCAATAGTAAAATGTGTTTTAAAATTTCAAGATGATTTATATAATCAAAAATTTATAATAAAAACTGATTGTCAGGCAGCTAAATTTATGTTTGACAAAGATTTTAAACATAATGTTTCTAAACAAATGTTTGCAAGGTGGCAAGCTCATTTAGCCCCTTTTGATTTTGAAATAATCTATAAAAAAGGATCTGATAATAGTTTACCAGATTTCTTGACGAGAGAATTTCTCGATTCTATTTTGCAGAATTAATGGGAATTAAAGGACCATTGAAAATTGCAATGGGAAATATTCGAAGACAAATTGATTTTGAATATAGGATGAGGATGAGACATGCTTTAAGAATAGCAGAATATAATATGGACTATTCTTTACATCCTCAAGAAAAAAATTTTCTTATAGCAAATGAATGGAATCAATACTATATTTTTAAGAATCGAATAAAGATTCTTCAAGAAAAAGAGATAATAATCTCTTGTGCTTAATTTTATTTGCAGGAATGGATCCTCCATGGCGAGGAGGAAAGAAGAGCCAAACCTCCAATAGAGGAAGAGGCAGAAATTCTCATAATAATTCTGAAATAATTATTGGTCAATTTGGCCAAAAGAGGCTAATAGCTTCCAATATTGCTAATATAGCAAATTCATCCAGTAATACTGGAAAAAATCGATTTAATGATCCTGAATACCAGGAATTCCTAGCTTTCAAAGCAGCTAAGGAAAAAGGAAGCAATACTTCCTATTCAATTGTTACTCAATCAGAAGAATCTGATGAAAGTTCTTATGATCAAAATCCTTATAAGGAGATAATTTTACTCCTTGATAATAAACAGCTTAAATGGAAAGATAATCCATGGACCTTAATGGAAAGGTTTTTCGATACTGGATCATATCCAGCTGGAATTTATAAATCAAGATTCGTTTATGAATCAATTTTAAGAGCAACCGAATCTGCTCAAATTTTCCATCATAATTCTGGAAATGCTAAGGTTTTTACCTATAGCAAAATAATTATTAAAAGGATAATATCCTTAGAAGATTGGGGAAATTCTCCATTAAAAGAAAAAGAGATGAGTCATCCAGAATCTGGTGCCCTCATCAAATTTAATTATTGGGATTATATTGAAGCTTTCAATAAAGCTTTTCTATATCAAAATCCAATGAAGAAACATTCTTGGTTCTTCAAGATATGTCCTCAGGTTTATAACCAGGATATACCTAATTGGTTTTTAAAATGGTGGATTTCCTATGGAACATCTGTAAAAATTTTACCAGAATCCTTTAAAGGATACTATAATAAATGGGTTGAATTATCTCCCAGAATAATCGAAGCTACTCATAATAATGAGTTAATTGAAGGAATGCCTTCTCTATTTTTCTTTATGGAATTTGGAATTCCATGGATATGGAGATGGTCTTCAGAAGTTGGTCATACCACTCAAAATATTCCATGTTTAAGAAGAATTTTCTATACAAAATTTTGGAAAAAATTGACTTCAAAAAATAAAGAAGGAGTCATAGAAGGTCAAGAGACCATTGATCAAATCGAATCAACTCTGGACCTGTATCAAAAACAAATTCAGGTTCAATCTCAAAGAGAATCTCCTAGCCCATTTCAACAAATTGCTAGGAAGATATCAATTAAAGAAGGAAAGGATCTTTCCAGAAAAGATTTACTGGAAAAATACTTTGCAGCCATGGAAGAAGATTTAATAAAAAACTTCCAACCAGGGCAATCTTCATCGCAATACTCTTCAAATCCATCTTCTAATCAAGAAGAAGAAGAAGATACAATGTTAGCAGGTTATTCTCAAAATCCAGAAGATGATGTCATGGATGAGGTCACAATAAAGGCCAAAACAAAATTGGAAATGTTAAAGAAGAAAATAATTGAATCAATTGACGATGAGGACGAAATTATGGGTCCCAGATCACATGCGTCTGATTAAAGGAGAATCAATAATTCAAAAAGTTGGGTAGTGGTACAATAATTATAGCCAGCTGCCCAGACAAATGGAATCTCTTTTGGACACAATTGTCCAGATAATTGATGTATAATTATTACTTTTACTGTTGTTCTTTTGTTTGTTTTTTAGAACTCCCATTATAAAAGGAGTAGTAGGGTTTTTTTTAGGGGAGAGATCAGAAAACCACTGATCAAAAACCCTCTCTTTCACTTGTAAAATATTCGATAATAAAAATCTTTGAAGTTTTTAAGTCCTTCATACTCCAGGTACAATTCATTATTTCTTTACTATTTTATTTTTATAATTTTAGCCTAATGAAAGGCTAAACTCCTAAAGTGTTGATTCATACCATGACCTAGTTGTAATCCATGTCTCAATAAAAAAAAAAAAAAAAAAAAAAAAAAAAAAAAAGTCTGAAATTTTTGAAATATGTATGAGTGTTTCTGGGCTGGTTCCATACTAAACAGGCATGTGAATATGCGTAGTGGTCGAATTATGGTAGCCCAGAAACACTAATTCGACCACTACGCATAATTCGACCACTACGCATAATTCGACCCCTAAAAAGCATTTTGTTCCATGGTTCTGGGCTACCATAATTCGACCACTACGCATATTCACATGCCTGTTTAGTATGGAACCAGCCCAGAAACACTCATACATATTTCAAAAATTTCAGACTTTTTTTTTTTTTTTTTTTTTTTTTTTTTTTTTTAAACATGGATTACAACTAGGTCATGGTATGAATCAACACTTTAGGAGTTTAGCCTTTCATTAGGCTAAAATTATAAAAATAAAATAGTAAAGAAATAATGAATTGTACCTGGAGTATGAAGGACTTAAAAACTTCAAAGATTTTTATTATCGAATATTTTACAAGTGAAAGAGAGGGTTTTTGATCAGTGGTTTTCTGATCTCTTCCCCTAAACAAAACCCTACTACTCCTTTTATAATGGGAGTTCTAAAAAACAAACAAAAGAACAACAGTAAAAGTAATAATTATACATCAATTATCTGGACAATTGTGTCCAAAAGAGATTCCATTTGTCTGGGCAGCTGGCTTTAATTATTGTACCACTACCCAACTTTTTGAATTATTGATTCTCCTTTAATCAGACGCATGTGATCTGGGACCCATAATTTCGTCCTCATCGTCAATTGATTCAATTATTTTCTTCTTTAACATTTCCAATTTTGTTTTGGCCTTTATTGTGACCTCATCCATGACATCATCTTCTGGATTTTGAGAATAACCTGCTAACATTGTATCTTCTTCTTCTTCTTGATTAGAAGATGGATTTGAAGAGTATTGCGATGAAGATTGCCCTGGTTGGAAGTTTTTTATTAAATCTTCTTCCATGGCTGCAAAGTATTTTTCCAGTAAATCTTTTCTGGAAAGATCCTTTCCTTCTTTAATTGATATCTTCCTAGCAATTTGTTGAAATGGGCTAGGAGATTCTCTTTGAGATTGAACCTGAATTTGTTTTTGATACAGGTCCAGAGTTGATTCGATTTGATCAATGGTCTCTTGACCTTCTATGACTCCTTCTTTATTTTTTGAAGTCAATTTTTTCCAAAATTTTGTATAGAAAATTCTTCTTAAACATGGAATATTTTGAGTGGTATGACCAACTTCTGAAGACCATCTCCATATCCATGGAATTCCAAATTCCATAAAGAAAAATAGAGAAGGCATTCCTTCAATTAACTCATTATTATGAGTAGCTTCGATTATTCTGGGAGATAATTCAACCCATTTATTATAGTATCCTTTAAAGGATTCTGGTAAAATTTTTACAGATGTTCCATAGGAAATCCACCATTTTAAAAACCAATTAGGTATATCCTGGTTATAAACCTGAGGACATATCTTGAAGAACCAAGAATGTTTCTTCATTGGATTTTGATATAGAAAAGCTTTATTGAAAGCTTCAATATAATCCCAATAATTAAATTTGATGAGGGCACCAGATTCTGGATGACTCATCTCTTTTTCTTTTAATGGAGAATTTCCCCAATCTTCTAAGGATATTATCCTTTTAATAATTATTTTGCTATAGGTAAAAACCTTAGCATTTCCAGAATTATGATGGAAAATTTGAGCAGATTCGGTTGCTCTTAAAATTGATTCATAAACGAATCTTGATTTATAAATTCCAGCTGGATATGATCCAGTATCGAAAAACCTTTCCATTAAGGTCCATGGATTATCTTTCCATTTAAGCTGTTTATTATCAAGGAGTAAAATTATCTCCTTATAAGGATTTTGATCATAAGAACTTTCATCAGATTCTTCTGATTGAGTAACAATTGAATAGGAAGTATTGCTTCCTTTTTCCTTAGCTGCTTTGAAAGCTAGGAATTCCTGGTATTCAGGATCATTAAATCGATTTTTTCCAGTATTACTGGATGAATTTGCTATATTAGCAATATTGGAAGCTATTAGCCTCTTTTGGCCAAATTGACCAATAATTATTTCAGAATTATTATGAGAATTTCTGCCTCTTCCTCTATTGGAGGTTTGGCTCTTCTTTCCTCCTCGCCATGGAGGATCCATTCCTGCAAATAAAATTAAGCACAAGAGATTATTATCTCTTTTTCTTGAAGAATCTTTATTCGATTCTTAAAAATATAGTATTGATTCCATTCATTTGCTATAAGAAAATTTTTTTCTTGAGGATGTAAAGAATAGTCCATATTATATTCTGCTATTCTTAAAGCATGTCTCATCCTCATCCTATATTCAAAATCAATTTGTCTTCGAATATTTCCCATTGCAATTTTCAATGGTCCTTTAATTCCCATTAATTCTGCAAAATAGAATCGAGAAATTCTCTCGTCAAGAAATCTGGTAAACTATTATCAGATCCTTTTTTATAGATTATTTCAAAATCAAAAGGGGCTAAATGAGCTTGCCACCTTGCAAACATTTGTTTAGAAACATTATGTTTAAAATCTTTGTCAAACATAAATTTAGCTGCCTGACAATCAGTTTTTATTATAAATTTTTGATTATATAAATCATCTTGAAATTTTAAAACACATTTTACTATTGCTAAAACTTCTTTTGCAATAGTTGCGTAATTTTTTTGACTATTATTCCATTTTCCAGAATGGAATCTAACCAAATATTCTTGTTTATTGTTTGGAGAAACTTGTTTAAGAATTCCTCCATAACCAATGTCACTAGCATCAGTTTCAACTATTTTTTCCCAATTTGGGTTAGCAAGATTCAAACATGGAAGATTTTGAACCTTATGTTTAATTTTTTGTATTGCCTTAGTATGATCGTTTGACCAATACCTAGGATTCTTTTTTAACCTATCATACAAGATAGTTGTATCCTTTGCAAGATTTTCATAATAAGGAGAAATATAATTTAAACTCCCAAGAAACCTTTGTAATTGAGTTTTATCTAAAATTTCATCAGGAAATTTAGAAGCAAATTCAATACTTCTATGTATTGGAATTATAACTCCTTTATCAATATTATGACCAAGGAATCTAACATTAGTTTGAAAAAGCATCATTTTAGGTCTAGAAATTACTAAACCATTCTTTATAATAATATTTTTAAAGATTTCTAAATGCTGAAAATGCATTTCTATATTTTTTGAAAATATTAATATATCATCGATATATACAATGATAAAATTTGAATAAGGAATGAATATATCATTCATTATATTTTGAAATTCACTGGGTGCATTTTTTAACCCAAAAGGCATTACATTCCATTCATAATGTCCAAATGGAACTGTAAATGCTGTCTTATATCTGTCAGATTCATTAATTTGAACCTGCCAGTATCCAGATTTTAGATCAAATTTAGAAAATATGACTGCATCATGCAGTCTATCCAATAAATCCTTTTTATTAGGTATTGGATATCTAATCCATTTTAACACTTTATTAAGTGGTTTATAATTTATAACCAATCTAGGAACTCCTCTTTCCTGCTCAGCATGTTTATTAACATAAAACGCTGTACATGACCAAGGAGACTTAGATTTTCTAATTAATCCTTTATTTATTAAGGATTCTATTTCCTTTTTACATAATTCTAAATATTCAGAATTCATTTGGCAAGGTCTAGCCTTGGTAGGAATTTGTCTTTCATTAAAATCTTCCTCATAAGGAAGTGAAACAATATGTTTCTTTCTATCCCAAAAAGCATTTGGGTGATCATTACATATTTGTAAAGAAAACTTATTTTGAATCAATTTTATTTTATCCTTTAATTTAGGATTTTTTAAATTTTCTGAAATAGTTAATTCATTTATTTCTTGTTTTAAAAATTCTATTTGGTTTATTTTTGCTTTAATTAAATCATCAATCATATTATTGATGATTCTAGTGATTGGTTCAGAAACAAATTCAAAGGATATTTCTTCACCTTGAAATGTTCCTTTTATAATTTTTTCATCCACTTTTGTTAAAGGAAATATTTTTCTAAAAAATGGTGATCCAAGTATTACTTGACTTGTTAAATCTTTAACAAGAATAAAACTATTAGGAATACATTTATTATTATTACAGATATAAGCATTGGGAAGCTTATAACTTATCTGTAATGGTTTTCCACCAGCAGACCCTAATTTCTGGGTGGTTTTATGAAAATATCTTGAAGGGATTAATCCTTCTTGAATACAATTTAAATCTGCTCCACTATCTAAAAGAGCAGTAAATTCTTTGGAAAATTGTTTATCAATCGTTAATTTGACTTTAATATGCCATTTCTGAGAAGTTATTTCTTCTATTTGTTTTAAATAATTTTCTAATTGAAGTTTTGGAAAATTTACATCATTAATTTCCAATCTTCTTTTTTCTAAATTAATAATTCTTTCTTCTAAATTATTATTGTTATTTCTAAGATTATTAATTTCTATTTTAAGATTATTAATCTCAATTTTTAATTCTTCAATACCAACCTGTTTATTTAGTTGATTTCTTTTATTCAATTGATTCTTAACCTCAGCAAAAGTATAAGGTTGAAAATTTTTATTAGATGAAGATGATTCACCTTTATCATTTCTTATTAAGTCTAAAATCATTTCTTTCTTAATTTTTTCATCTTGAATATTTTTTAATAAATCTAAAAATTCATTTGTTATAACATTTAATTCCATATTTTGGAATTGAGATATAATATCATAAATTGAATCATTATTTATCTCATTGTTACAACAATCTTCATGACAATCTCTATTATCATCTGAAGAAGATGAAATAAAGCTTTCATTATCTAAAATGTTTATATCTTCATATGAAGATTCTGCTTCTGATTCATCAGAAGTACTATTAGAATTTATGATAATCTTTTCTAAAGTTTCTCTAAGATTATCATCTTTTATTTCATTCAATTTTTTCTTTACCCAGCAAGTTGCTGCTTTATGACCTGGACGGCCACATTTTCTACAAATTATAAAAGATTTTTTATAAAATTTTTCAAAGGGTTTAATTTCCCTTTTCTTATCTCTTTCTATTTTTCTTTCTTCTCTTTTCCTTTTCCTTTTAAAATATTTTTTTGGTTTTTGAGAAGAAGAGTCTTTTCTTTTATTATTTTGGGGAGTAATTCTCTCCGTGCCAAATTGATCACAAAATTGGCCTAACTGTCTTTTTTCCATTAAAGACTGTCTTTTAATTTGCTGATTTAGCTTTATTTCATTACATAAAGCTAATCCTTCATTTTTACATATACCTATTAAACTACCATAGGTGTATTCATCATAATTAATATTAATATTATCTTTTCTCAATTTCTGTTTAACTCTTTCTGAAAAGAAATGAGGTAAACCGTCTATAAATTTAGACTTCCAATGAGTACTATTACTCTCTGGTAATTCCATTACCCTGCATAAAAATGTATCTTTATACCATCTAAATGATGTAAGGGTTTTACATTTTAGATTTTGCAAAAGAGTTCTAATATTTTCAGAATTATCAGACCATCTGCCTGTAAAATGTTCCATTATATTGATAGCAAGAGTATACACACTATTCTCTTGACTGATATCATTTTCTTCTTTTACAGAAGAGTAAATTTGTTCTCTGTCTTGGAGGGTTAAATAATTATCCCACCATCCTTTTAATTGACCAGTAAATCCTGCTACTATCATTTTAGCAATAGATTTATCTGTATTCCCATTTGCTTTACATATCGTAGAATACATCATCATTCGATGTATAGTATTAGCTATTTGGGTGTCAGTTTGACCATCTATGTTCCATTCATAGATGTTCTTCCCACTATAAGAATTATTTACTATGTACTCCTGTTCTTCTATTAAGACATCTTGAGGAGTTGGTCTATCATAATAATATTTATTCATGCTAGGTTTATTAGCATATTTATTCTGTAACTTAGCAATTTCTAAGTTTATTTGTTCTTTATAATTTTCTTTATTTGTAGATTTAGAAAATTCTTTTGAAAGAGTATTTATATTTAAACCTTTCATTTTTTCTGAAATAAATTCTAATTTAGTATCTAATAATTTAGATATTTCAGAATTAGATTTTAATTTAAAATCTCTTATTTCAGGAGGGGGTTGAATAGCTGGAACTGCTATAACTTCTCCTGTTTCAAAAACTTTTTTATTTTTTACTAAAGAGGTTATTTCCTCAATTTTTTCTTGGATAGAACCTAATTGTTCTCCTAATATAATTAAACATAAATTTGTATAATTTATATGTTTAAATAATTTATTTAGGTGGAAAATTGTTACTGGTAAAGTATCACCTTCCAGTAATTTTTGAAAAGCTTGGTAATACATTGTTACCTTTTCTTTTTCAATTTTAAAACCTGTTTGGGGAGGGAAAATAGATTTTATTTTCTTTTCTCCTAAATCATATTCTCTGTAAATAGTAGAAATTATACTATTCACATACTTATTAAAGAACCATGGAACAAAATAAATAATACAATTTTGTATTATTTATTCTTTATAAAATTCATCTCGAAAATATAGTAATTGTTTTATTTCAAAATTTTTTAAGTACCATTTTCTAAATTCCTCCCATTTAGGATCTTGGAATTCAGAATTTATTTTATCTCTTACCAGGGAACCTGGTCTAAAATCAATTTTTTCTATATTATTCATGATATAGAGAAATCCATTTCTGACTCGGTTAATTCCGGGTCCTGTTGAGGTCTATTAATTCCTCTAACTATATTATCAGAATTAATTCTTAACTCATTAATTCTATTGTTATTTTCAGGATATTTTTCTCTTATTTGAGAAGTTGAAGCTCTAGAATGACTTCTAACAGTATATCCTAAAGGAGATATATGAAAATTTGATGAAGATAAAGACCTAGTTATTCTAGGTGTAACTTTTTCAAATTGTATTTGAACATTTCCTTCAGTTGTTTGTAAAATTTCTAAAGGATTGTTATCAATATAAGATTGAGATGGGGTATTTTCTTTTAATACCCAATTATCAGGAAAATTTATTTCTTCCCATCTAATTTTTCTTCTAGTGGTAATATTTGACTTACCAAAATTAGTTTCTATAACTATTGTTTCATTTAATTGTTTATCAATCATTAATTTGACTTTTAGGAGTTTAGCCTTTCATTAGGCTAAAATTATAAAAATAAAATAGTAAAGAAATAATGAATTGTACCTGGAGTATGAAGGACTTAAAAACTTCAAAGATTTTTATTATCGAATATTTTACAAGTGAAAGAGAGGGTTTTTGATCAGTGGTTTTCTGATCTCTTCCCCTAAACAAAACCCTACTACTCCTTTTATAATGGGAGTTCTAAAAAACAAACAAAAGAACAACAGTAAAAGTAATAATTATACATCAATTATCTGGACAATTGTGTCCAAAAGAGATTCCATTTGTCTGGGCAGCTGGCTTTAATTATTGTACCACTACCCAACTTTTTGAATTATTGATTCTCCTTTAATCAGACGCATGTGATCTGGGACCCATAATTTCGTCCTCATCGTCAATTGATTCAATTATTTTCTTCTTTAACATTTCCAATTTTGTTTTGGCCTTTATTGTGACCTCATCCATGACATCATCTTCTGGATTTTGAGAATAACCTGCTAACATTGTATCTTCTTCTTCTTCTTGATTAGAAGATGGATTTGAAGAGTATTGCGATGAAGATTGCCCTGGTTGGAAGTTTTTTATTAAATCTTCTTCCATGGCTGCAAAGTATTTTTCCAGTAAATCTTTTCTGGAAAGATCCTTTCCTTCTTTAATTGATATCTTCC
Organism: Bidens hawaiensis; assembly: GCF_021521415.1. NCBI lineage: Eukaryota > Viridiplantae > Streptophyta > Magnoliopsida > Asterales > Asteraceae > Bidens > Bidens hawaiensis. Next base: position 185,426 of record NW_027493260.1, on the reverse strand, counting down.
TAGCAATTTGTTGAAATGGGCTAGGAGATTCTCTTTGAGATTGAACCTGAATTTGTTTTTGATACAGGTCCAGAGTTGATTCGATTTGATCAATGGTCTCTTGACCTTCTATGACTCCTTCTTTATTTTTTGAAGTCAATTTTTTCCAAAATTTTGTATAGAAAATTCTTCTTAAACATGGAATATTTTGAGTGGTATGACCAACTTCTGAAGACCATCTCCATATCCATGGAATTCCAAATTCCATAAAGAAAAATAGAGAAGGCATTCCTTCAATTAACTCATTATTATGAGTAGCTTCGATTATTCTGGGAGATAATTCAACCCATTTATTATAGTATCCTTTAAAGGATTCTGGTAAAATTTTTACAGATGTTCCATAGGAAATCCACCATTTTAAAAACCAATTAGGTATATCCTGGTTATAAACCTGAGGACATATCTTGAAGAACCAAGAATGTTTCTTCATTGGATTTTGATATAGAAAAGCTTTATTGAAAGCTTCAATATAATCCCAATAATTAAATTTGATGAGGGCACCAGATTCTGGATGACTCATCTCTTTTTCTTTTAATGGAGAATTTCCCCAATCTTCTAAGGATATTATCCTTTTAATAATTATTTTGCTATAGGTAAAAACCTTAGCATTTCCAGAATTATGATGGAAAATTTGAGCAGATTCGGTTGCTCTTAAAATTGATTCATAAACGAATCTTGATTTATAAATTCCAGCTGGATATGATCCAGTATCGAAAAACCTTTCCATTAAGGTCCATGGATTATCTTTCCATTTAAGCTGTTTATTATCAAGGAGTAAAATTATCTCCTTATAAGGATTTTGATCATAAGAACTTTCATCAGATTCTTCTGATTGAGTAACAATTGAATAGGAAGTATTGCTTCCTTTTTCCTTAGCTGCTTTGAAAGCTAGGAATTCCTGGTATTCAGGATCATTAAATCGATTTTTTCCAGTATTACTGGATGAATTTGCTATATTAGCAATATTGGAAGCTATTAGCCTCTTTTGGCCAAATTGACCAATAATTATTTCAGAATTATTATGAGAATTTCTGCCTCTTCCTCTATTGGAGGTTTGGCTCTTCTTTCCTCCTCGCCATGGAGGATCCATTCCTGCAAATAAAATTAAGCACAAGAGATTATTATCTCTTTTTCTTGAAGAATCTTTATTCGATTCTTAAAAATATAGTATTGATTCCATTCATTTGCTATAAGAAAATTTTTTTCTTGAGGATGTAAAGAATAGTCCATATTATATTCTGCTATTCTTAAAGCATGTCTCATCCTCATCCTATATTCAAAATCAATTTGTCTTCGAATATTTCCCATTGCAATTTTCAATGGTCCTTTAATTCCCATTAATTCTGCAAAATAGAATCGAGAAATTCTCTCGTCAAGAAATCTGGTAAACTATTATCAGATCCTTTTTTATAGATTATTTCAAAATCAAAAGGGGCTAAATGAGCTTGCCACCTTGCAAACATTTGTTTAGAAACATTATGTTTAAAATCTTTGTCAAACATAAATTTAGCTGCCTGACAATCAGTTTTTATTATAAATTTTTGATTATATAAATCATCTTGAAATTTTAAAACACATTTTACTATTGCTAAAACTTCTTTTGCAATAGTTGCGTAATTTTTTTGACTATTATTCCATTTTCCAGAATGGAATCTAACCAAATATTCTTGTTTATTGTTTGGAGAAACTTGTTTAAGAATTCCTCCATAACCAATGTCACTAGCATCAGTTTCAACTATTTTTTCCCAATTTGGGTTAGCAAGATTCAAACATGGAAGATTTTGAACCTTATGTTTAATTTTTTGTATTGCCTTAGTATGATCGTTTGACCAATACCTAGGATTCTTTTTTAACCTATCATACAAGATAGCTGTATCCTTTGCAAGATTTTCATAATAAGGAGAAATATAATTTAAACTCCCAAGAAACCTTTGTAATTGAGTTTTATCTAAAATTTCATCAGGAAATTTAGAAGCAAATTCAATACTTCTATGTATTGGAATTATAACTCCTTTATCAATATTATGACCAAGGAATCTAACATTAGTTTGAAAAAGCATCATTTTAGGTCTAGAAATTACTAAACCATTCTTTATAATAATATTTTTAAAGATTTCTAAATGCTGAAAATGCATTTCTATATTTTTTGAAAATATTAATATATCATCGATATATACAATGATAAAATTTGAATAAGGAATGAATATATCATTCATTATATTTTGAAATTCACTGGGTGCATTTTTTAACCCAAAAGGCATTACATTCCATTCATAATGTCCAAATGGAACTGTAAATGCTGTCTTATATCTGTCAGATTCATTAATTTGAACCTGCCAGTATCCAGATTTTAGATCAAATTTAGAAAATATGACTGCATCATGCAGTCTATCCAATAAATCCTTTTTATTAGGTATTGGATATCTAATCCATTTTAACACTTTATTAAGTGGTTTATAATTTATAACCAATCTAGGAACTCCTCTTTCCTGCTCAGCATGTTTATTAACATAAAACGCTGTACATGACCAAGGAGACTTAGATTTTCTAATTAATCCTTTATTTATTAAGGATTCTATTTCCTTTCTACATAATTCTAAATATTCAGAATTCATTTGGCAAGGTCTAGCCTTGGTAGGAATTTGTCTTTCATTAAAATCTTCCTCATAAGGAAGTGAAACAATATGTTTCTTTCTATCCCAAAAAGCATTTGGGTGATCATTACATATTTGTAAAGAAAACTTATTTTGAATCAATTTTATTTTATCCTTTAATTTAGGATTTTTTAAATTTTCTGAAATAGTTAATTCATTTATTTCTTGTTTTAAAAATTCTATTTGGTTTATTTTTGCTTTAATTAAATCATCAATCATATTATTGATGATTCTAGTGATTGGTTCAGAAACAAATTCAAAGGATATTTCTTCACCTTGAAATGTTCCTTTTATAATTTTTTCATCCACTTTTGTTAAAGGAAATATTTTTCTAAAAAATGGTGATCCAAGTATTACTTGACTTGTTAAATCTTTAACAAGAATAAAACTATTAGGAATACATTTATTATTATTACAGATATAAGCATTGGGAAGCTTATAACTTATCTGTAATGGTTTTCCACCAGCAGACCCTAATTTCTGGGTGGTTTTATGAAAATATCTTGAAGGGATTAATCCTTCTTGAATACAATTTAAATCTGCTCCACTATCTAAAAGAGCAGTAAATTCTTTGAAAAATTGTTTATCAATCATTAATTTGACTTTAATATGCCATTTCTGAGAAGTTATTTCTTCTATTTGTTTTAAATAATTTTCTAATTGAAGTTTTGGAAAATTTACATCATTAATTTCCAATCTTCTTTTTTCTAAATTAATAATTCTTTCTTCTAAATTATTATTGTTATTTCTAAGATTATTAATTTCTATTTTAAGATTATTAATCTCAATTTTTAATTCTTCAATACCAACCTGTTTATTTAGTTGATTTCTTTTATTCAATTGATTCTTAACCTCAGCAATAGTATAAGGTTGAAAATTTTTATTAGATGAAGATGATTCACCTTTATCATTTCTTATTAAGTCTAAAATCATTTCTTTCTTAATTTTTTCATCTTGAATATTTTTTAATAAATCTAAAAATTCATTTGTTATAACATTTAATTCCATATTTTGGAATTGAGATATAATATCATAAATTGAATCATTATTTATCTCATTGTTACAACAATCTTCATGACAATCACTATTATCATCTGAAGAAGATGAAATAAAGCTTTCATTATCTAAAATGTTTATATCTTCATATGAAGATTCTGCTTCTGATTCATCAGAAGTACTATTAGAATTTATGATAATCTTTTCTAAAGTTTCTCTAAGATTATCATCTTTTATTTCATTCAATTTTTTCTTTACCCAGCAAGTTGCTGCTTTATGACCTGGACGGCCACATTTTCTACAAATTATAAAAGATTTTTTATAAAATTTTTCAAAGGGTTTAATTTCCCTTTTCTTATCTCTTTCTATTTTTCTTTCTTCTCTTTTCCTTTTCCTTTTAAAATATTTTTTTGGTTTTTGAGAAGAAGAGTCTTTTCTTTTATTATTTTGGGGAGTAATTCTCTCCATGCCAAATTGATCACAAAATTGGCCTAACTGTCTTTTTTCCATTAAAGACTGTCTTTTAATTTGCTGATTTAGCTTTATTTCATTACATAAAGCTAATCCTTCATTTTTACATATACCTATTAAACTACCATAGGTGTATTCATCATAATTAATATTAATATTATCTTTTCTCAATTTCTGTTTAACTCTTTCTGAAAAGAAATGAGGTAAACCGTCTATAAATTTAGACTTCCAATGAGTACTATTACTCTCTGGTAATTCCATTACCCTGCATAAAAATGTATCTTTATACCATCTAAATGATGTAAGGGTTTTACATTTTAGATTTTGCAAAAGAGTTCTAATATTTTCAGAATTATCAGACCATCTGCCTGTAAAATGTTCCATTATATTGATAGCAAGAGTATACACACTATTCTCTTGACTGATATCATTTTCTTCTTTTACAGAAGAGTAAATTTGTTCTCTGTCTTGGAGGGTTAAATAATTATCCCACCATCCTTTTAATTGACCAGTAAATCCTGCTACTATCATTTTAGCAATAGATTTATCTGTATTTCCATTTGCTTTACATATCGTAGAATACATCATCATTCGATGTATAGTATTAGCTATTTGGGTGTCAGTTTGACCATCTATGTTCCATTCATAGATGTTCTTCCCACTATAAGAATTATTTACTATGTACTCCTGTTCTTCTATTAAGACATCTTGAGGAGTTGGTCTATCATAATAATATTTATTCATGCTAGGTTTATTAGCATATTTATTCTGTAACTTAGCAATTTCTAAGTTTATTTGTTCTTTATAATTTTCTTTATTTGTAGATTTAGAAAATTCTTTTGAAAGAGTATTTATATTTAAACCTTTCATTTTTTCTGAAATAAATTCTAATTTAGTATCTAATAATTTAGATATTTCAGAATTAGATTTTAATTTAAAATCTCTTATTTCAGGAGGGGGTTGAATAGCTGGAACTGCTATAACTTCTCCTGTTTCAAAAACTTTTTTATTTTTTACTAAAGAGGTTATTTCCTCAATTTTTTCTTGGATAGAACCTAATTGTTCTCCTAATATAATTAAACATAAATTTGTATAATTTATATGTTTAAATAATTTATTTAGGTGGAAAATTGTTACTGGTAAAGTATCACCTTCCAGTAATTTTTGAAAAGCTTGGTAATACATTGTTACCTTTTCTTTTTCAATTTTAAAACCTGTTTGGGGAGGGAAAATAGATTTTATTTTCTTTTCTCCTAAATCATATTCTCTGTAAATAGTAGAAATTATACTATTCACATACTTATTAAAGAACCATGGAACAAAATAAATAATACAATTTTGTTCTTCTAATTCTTTATAAAATTCATCTCGAAAATATAGTAATTGTTTTATTTCAAAATTTTTTAAGTACCATTTTCTAAATTCCTCCCATTTAGGATCTTGGAATTCAGAATTTATTTTATCTCTTACCAGGGAACCTGGTCTAAAATCAATTTTTTCTATATTATTCATGATATAGAGAAATCCATTTCTGACTCGGTTAATTCCGGGTCCTGTTGAGGTCTATTAATTCCTCTAACTATATTATCAGAATTAATTCTTAACTCATTAATTCTATTGTTATTTTCAGGATATTTGTCTCTTATTTGAGAAGTTGAAGCTCTAGAAGGACTTCTAACAGTATATCCTAAAGGAGATATATGAAAATTTGATGAAGATAAAGACCTAGTTATTCTAGGTGTAACTTTTTCAAATTGTATTTGAACATTTCCTTCAGTTGTTTGTAAAATTTCTAAAGGATTGTTATCAATATAAGATTGAGATGGGGTATTTTCTTTTAATACCCAATTATCAGGAAAATTTATTTCTTCCCATCTAATTTTTCTTCTAGTGGTAATATTTGACTTACCAAAATTAGTTTCTATAACTATTGTTTCATTTAATGGTTTATCAACCATTTTGCATCTAGGATTCAAAGTATATAATGGTTTGTAATAAATTCTATAACAAACACATATAACTTCTGATCCTGGAGCATAATTGTAACCATTAGTTTTAACATTTAATGTTAAAGCATCTGTGATATTCACATCAGTTAAAGATAATTGTAAATTTGGATAAACATTAAAATAGACTGGACCATGTGCCAGACTAGATTGAACAATACCTATTAAGGATTGTTTCCAATCTAAATTTCTTCCATCTCTTAGAACAGCTATAAAGCTTTCTGGAAGACCTTCTAATGTTAATGGTTTAAAGGCAATTTGCACTAAACCTATATGAATGAATTTATATTCATTATTCTTATATCTGATTATTTCTCTGTTATTTAAGAGTTTCATTATCATATCCTCTTTATTAAGAGATATTGTTGATTCAGTAGTTCTAACTACTTGTTTAAAACTTAATTTTTCCATATAACCATATTTATAAATTTGGTTATAATTAATTTTTGGAATTGTCCATTGATTTAATAAATCAAGATTGTGAGGAATTTCATATTCTTCCTCAATACTATTTTTAATTGTATCTTTATTTTTAATAATATTCATAAACAAACTTAAAGTGTTGATTCATACCATGACCTAGTTGTAATCCATGTCTCAATAAAAAAAAAAAAAAAAAAAAAAAAAAAAAAGTCTGAAATTTTTGAAATATGTATGAGTGTTTCTGGGCTGGTTCCATACTAAACAGGCATGTGAATATGCGTAGTGGTCGAATTATGGTAGCCCGTTTTAGCCGTTTTGATGATTGAAGGCGTTTTTAGGGCGTGGCCTGTACTGACCATATACTATTCAATGATGACAGTTAAGTATGGGTAAAACATCCATATGGCCTATTCATATATATTTTCTTGATTTTCTGAAATATATATGAATAGGCCATATGGATGTTTTACCCATACTTAACTGTCATCATTGAATAGTATATGGTCAGTACAGGCCACGCCCTAAAAACGCCTTCAATCATCAAAACGGCTAAAACGGGCTACCATAATTCGACCACTACGCATATTCACATGCCTGTTTAGTATGGAACCAGCCCAGAAACACTCATACATATTTCAAAAATTTCAGACTTTTTTTTTTTTTTTTTTTTTTTTTTTTTTTATTGAGACATGGATTACAACTAGGTCATGGTATGAATCAACACTTTAGGAGTTTAGCCTTTCATTAGGCTAAAATTATAAAAATAAAATAGTAAAGAAATAATGAATTGTACCTGGAGTATGAAGGACTTAAAAACTTCAAAGATTTTTATTATCGAATATTTTACAAGTGAAAGAGAGGGTTTTTGATCAGTGGTTTTCCGATCTCTTCCCCTAAACAAAACCCTACTACTCCTTTTATAATGGGAATTCTAAAAAACAAACAAAAGAACAACAGTAAAAGTAATAATTATACATCAATTATCTGGACAATTGTGTCCAAAAGAGATTCCATTTGTCTGGGCAGCTGGCTTTAATTATTGTACCACTACCCAACTTTTTGAATTATTGATTCTCCTTTAATCAGACGCATGTGATCTGGGACCCATAATTTCGTCCTCATCGTCAATTGATTCAATTATTTTCTTCTTTAACATTTCCAATTTTGTTTTGGCCTTTATTGTGACCTCATCCATGACATCATCTTCTGGATTTTGAGAATAACCTGCTAACATTGTATCTTCTTCTTCTTCTTGATTAGAAGATGGATTTGAAGAGTATTGCGATGAAGATTGCCCTGGTTGGAAGTTTTTTATTAAATCTTCTTCCATGGCTGCAAAGTATTTTTCCAGTAAATCTTTTCTGGAAAGATCCTTTCCTTCTTTAATTGATATCTTCCTAGCAATTTGTTGAAATGGGCTAGGAGATTCTCTTTGAGATTGAACCTGAATTTGTTTTTGATACAGGTCCAGAGTTGATTCGATTTGATCAATGGTCTCTTGACCTTCTATGACTCCTTCTTTATTTTTTGAAGTCAATTTTTTCCAAAATTTTGTATAGAAAATTCTTCTTAAACATGGAATATTTTGAGTGGTATGCCCAACTTCTGAAGACCATCTCCATATCCATGGAATTCCAAATTCCATAAAGAAAAATAGAGAAGGCATTCCTTCAATTAACTCATTATTATGAGTAGCTTCGATTATTCTGGGAGATAATTCAACCCATTTATTATAGTATCCTTTAAAGGATTCTGGTAAAATTTTTACAGATGTTCCATAGGAAATCCACCATTTTAAAAACCAATTAGGTATATCCTGGTTATAAACCTGAGGACATATCTTGAAGAACCAAGAATGTTTCTTCATTGGATTTTGATATAGAAAAGCTTTATTGAAAGCTTCAATATAATCCCAATAATTAAATTTGATGAGGGCACCAGATTCTGGATGACTCATCTCTTTTTCTTTTAATGGAGAATTTCCCCAATCTTCTAAGGATATTATCCTTTTAATAATTATTTTGCTATAGGTAAAAACCTTAGCATTTCCAGAATTATGATGGAAAATTTGAGCAGATTCGGTTGCTCTTAAAATTGATTCATAAACGAATCTTGATTTATAAATTCCAGCTGGATATGATCCAGTATCGAAAAACCTTTCCATTAAGGTCCATGGATTATCTTTCCATTTAAGCTGTTTATTATCAAGGAGTAAAATTATCTCCTTATAAGGATTTTGATCATAAGAACTTTCATCAGATTCTTCTGATTGAGTAACAATTGAATAGGAAGTATTGCTTCCTTTTTCCTTAGCTGCTTTGAAAGCTAGGAATTCCTGGTATTCAGGATCATTAAATCGATTTTTTCCAGTATTACTGGATGAATTTGCTATATTAGCAATATTGGAAGCTATTAGCCTCTTTTGGCCAAATTGACCAATAATTATTTCAGAATTATTATGAGAATTTCTGCCTCTTCCTCTATTGGAGGTTTGGCTCTTCTTTCCTCCTCGCCATGGAGGATCCATTCCTGCAAATAAAATTAAGCACAAGAGATTATTATCTCTTTTTCTTGAAGAATCTTTATTCGATTCTTAAAAATATAGTATTGATTCCATTCATTTGCTATAAGAAAATTTTTTTCTTGAGGATGTAAAGAATAGTCCATATTATATTCTGCTATTCTTAAAGCATGTCTCATCCTCATCCTATATTCAAAATCAATTTGTCTTCGAATATTTCCCATTGCAATTTTCAATGGTCCTTTAATTCCCATTAATTCTGCAAAATAGAATCGAGAAATTCTCTCGTCAAGAAATCTGGTAAACTATTATCAGATCCTTTTTTATAGATTATTTCAAAATCAAAAGGGGCTAAATGAGCTTGCCACCTTGCAAGCATTTGTTTAGAAACATTATGTTTAAAATCTTTGTCAAACATAAATTTAGCTGCCTGACAATCAGTTTTTATTATAAATTTTTGATTATATAAATCATCTTGAAATTTTAAAACACATTTTACTATTGCTAAAACTTCTTTTGCAATAGTTGCGTAATTTTTTTGACTATTATTCCATTTTCCAGAATGGAATCTAACCAAATATTCTTGTTTATTGTTTGGAGAAACTTGTTTAAGAATTCCTCCATAACCAATATCACTAGCATCAGTTTCAACTATTTTTTCCCAATTTGGGTTAGCAAGATTCAAACATGGAAGATTTTGAACCTTATGTTTAATTTTTTGTATTGCCTTAGTATGATCGTTTGACCAATACCTAGGATTCTTTTTTAACCTATCATACAAGATAGCTGTATCCTTTGCAAGATTTTCATAATAAGGAGAAATATAATTTAAACTCCCAAGAAACCTTTGTAATTGAGTTTTATCTAAAATTTCAACAGGAAATTTAGAAGCAAATTCAATACTTCTATGTATTGGAATTATAACTCCTTTATCAATATTATGACCAAGGAATCTAACATTAGTTTGAAAAAGCATCATTTTAGGTCTAGAAATTACTAAACCATTCTTTATAATAATATTTTTAAAGATTTCTAAATGCTGAAAATGCATTTCTATATTTTTTGAAAATATTAATATATCATCGATATATACAATGATAAAATTTGAATAAGGAATGAATATATCATTCATTATATTTTGAAATTCACTGGGTGCATTTTTTAACCCAAAAGGCATTACATTCCATTCATAATGTCCAAATGGAACTGTAAATGCTGTCTTATATCTGTCAGATTCATTAATTTGAACCTGCCAGTATCCAGATTTTAGATCAAATTTAGAAAATATGACTGCATCATGCAGTCTATCCAATAAATCCTTTTTATTAGGTATTGGATATCTAATCCATTTTAACACTTTATTAAGTGGTTTATAATTTATAACCAATCTAGGAACTCCTCTTTCCTGCTCAGCATGTTTATTAACATAAAACGCTGTACATGACCAAGGAGACTTAGATTTTCTAATTAATCCTTTATTTATTAAGGATTCTATTTCCTTTTTACATAATTCTAAATATTCAGAATTCATTTGGCAAGGTCTAGCCTTGGTAGGAATTTGTCTTTCATTAAAATCTTCCTCATAAGGAAGTGAAACAATATGTTTCTTTCTATCCCAAAAAGCATTTGGGTGATCATTACATATTTGTAAAGAAAACTTATTTTGAATCAATTTTATTTTATCCTTTAATTTAGGATTTTTTAAATTTTCTGAAATAGTTAATTCATTTATTTCTTGTTTTAAAAATTCTATTTGGTTTATCTTTGCTTTAATTAAATCATCAATCATATTATTGATGATTCTAGTGATTGGTTCAGAAACAAATTCAAAGGATATTTCTTCACCTTGAAATGTTCCTTTTATAATTTTTTCATCCACTTTTGTTAAAGGAAATATTTTTCTAAAAAATGGTGATCCAAGTATTACTTGACTTGTTAAATCTTTAACAAGAATAAAACTATTAGGAATACATTTATTATTATTACAGATATAAGCATTGGGAAGCTTATAACTTATCTGTAATGGTTTTCCACCAGCAGACCCTAATTTCTGGGTGGTTTTATGAAAATATCTTGAAGGGATTAATCCTTCTTGAATACAATTTAAATCTGCTCCACTATCTAAAAGAGCAGTAAATTCTTTGGAAAATTGTTTATCAATCATTAATTTGACTTTAATATGCCATTTCTGAGAAGTTATTTCTTCTATTTGTTTTAAATAATTTTCTAATTGAAGTTTTGGAAAATTTACATCATTAATTTCCAATCTTCTTTTTTCTAAATTAATAATTCTTTCTTCTAAATTATTATTGTTATTTCTAAGATTATTAATCTCAATTTTTAATTCTTCAATACCAACCTGTTTATTTAGTTGATTTCTTTTATTCAATTGATTCTTAACCTCAGCAAAAGTATAAGGTTGAAAATATTTATTAGATGAAGATGATTCACCTTTATCATTTCTTATTAAGTCTAAAATCATTTCTTTCTTAATTTTTTCATCTTGAATATTTTTTAATAAATCTAAAAATTCATTTGTTATAACATTTAATTCCATATTTTGGAATTGAGATATAATATCATAAATTGAATCATTATTTATCTCATTGTTACAACAATCTTCATGACAATCTCTATTATCATCTGAAGAAGATGAAATAAAGCTTTCATTATCTAAAATGTTTATATCTTCATATGAAGATTCTGCTTCTGATTCATCAGAAGTACTATTAGAATTTATGATAATCTTTTCTAAAGTTTCTCTAAGATTATCATCTTTTATTTCATTCAATTTTTTCTTTACCCAGCAAGTTGCTGCTTTATGACCTGGACGGCCACATTTTCTACAAATTATAAAAGATTTTTTATAAAATTTTTCAAAGGGTTTAATTTCCCTTTTCTTATCTCTTTCTATTTTTCTTTCTTCTCTTTTCCTTTTCCTTTTAAAATATTTTTTTGGTTTTTGAGAAGAAGAGTCTTTTCTTTTATTATTTTGGGGAGTAATTCTCTCCATGCCAAATTGATCACAAAATTGGCCTAACTGTCTTTTTTCCATTAAAGACTGTCTTTTAATTTGCTGATTTAGCTTTATTTCATTACATAAAGCTAATCCTTCATTTTTACATATACCTATTAAACTACCATAGGTGTATTCATCATAATTAATATTAATATTATCTTTTCTCAATTTCTGTTTAACTCTTTCTGAAAAGAAATGAGGTAAACCGTCTATAAATTTAGACTTCCAATGAGTACTATTACTCTCTGGTAATTCCATTACCCTGCATAAAAATGTATCTTTATACCATCTAAATGATGTAAGGGTTTTACATTTTAGATTTTGCAAAAGAGTTCTAATATTTTCAGAATTATCAGACCATCTGCCTGTAAAATGTTCCATTATATTGATAGCAAGAGTATACACACTATTCTCTTGACTGATATCATTTTCTTCTTTTACAGAAGAGTAAATTTGTTCTCTGTCTTGGAGGGTTAAATAATTATCCCACCATCCTTTTAATTGACCAGTAAATCCTGCTACTATCATTTTAGCAATAGATTTATCTGTATTTCCATTTGCTTTACATATCGTAGAATACATCATCATTCGATGTATAGTATTAGCTATTTGGGTGTCAGTTTGACCATCTATGTTCCATTCATAGATGTTCTTCCCACTATAAGAATTATTTACTATGTACTCCTGTTCTTCTATTAAGACATCTTGAGGAGTTGGTCTATCATAATAATATTTATTCATGCTAGGTTTATTAGCATATTTATTCTGTAACTTAGCAATTTCTAAGTTTATTTGTTCTTTATAATTTTCTTTATTTGTAGATTTAGAAAATTCTTTTGAAAGAGTATTTATATTTAAACCTTTCATTTTTTCTGAAATAAATTCTAATTTAGTATCTAATAATTTAGATATTTCAGAATTAGATTTTAATTTAAAATCTCTTATTTCAGGAGGGGGTTGAATAGCTGGAACTGCTATAACTTCTCCTGTTTCAAAAACTTTTTTATTTTTTACTAAAGAGGTTATTTCCTCAATTTTTTCTTGGATAGAACCTAATTGTTCTCCTAATATAATTAAACATAAATTTGTATAATTTATATGTTTAAATAATTTATTTAGGTGGAAAATTGTTACTGGTAAAGTATCACCTTCCAGTAATTTTTGAAAAGCTTGGTAATACATTGTTACCTTTTCTTTTTCAATTTTAAAACCTGTTTGGGGAGGGAAAATAGATTTTATTTTCTTTTCTCCTAAATCATATTCTCTGTAAATAGTAGAAATTATACTATTCACATACTTATTAAAGAACCATGGAACAAAATAAATAATACAATTTTGTTCTTCTAATTCTTTATAAAATTCATCTCGAAAATATAGTAATTGTTTTATTTCAAAATTTTTTAAGTACCATTTTCTAAATTCCTCCCATTTAGGATCTTGGAATTCAGAATTTATTTTATCTCTTACCAGGGAACCTGGTCTAAAATCAATTTTTTCTATATTATTCATGATATAGAGAAATCCATTTCTGACTCGGTTAATTCCGGGTCCTGTTGAGGTCTATTAATTCCTCTAACTATATTATCAGAATTAATTCTTAACTCATTAATTCTATTGTTATTTTCAGGATATTTTTCTCTTATTTGAGAAGTTGAAGCTCTAGAAGGACTTCTAACAGTATATCCTAAAGGAGATATATGAAAATTTGATGAAGATAAAGACCTAGTTATTCTAGGTGTAACTTTTTCAAATTGTATTTGAACATTTCCTTCAGTTGTTTGTAAAATTTCTAAAGGATTGTTATCAATATAAGATTGAGATGGGGTATTTTCTTTTAATACCCAATTATCAGGAAAATTTATTTCTTCCCATCTAATTTTTCTTCTAGTGGTAATATTTGACTTACCAAAATTAGTTTCTATAACTATTGTTTCATTTAATGGTTTATCAACCATTTTGCATCTAGGATTCAAAGTATATAATGGTTTGTAATAAATTCTATAACAAACACATATAACTTCTGATCCTGGAGCGTAATTGTAACCATTAGTTTTAACATTTAATGTTAAAGCATCTGTGATATTCACATCAGTTAAAGATAATTGTAAATTTGGATAAACATTAAAATAGACTGGACCATGTGCCAGACTAGATTGAACAATACCTATTAAGGATTGTTTCCAATCTAAATTTCTTCCATCTCTTAGAACAGCTATAAAGCTTTCTGGAAGACCTTCTAATGTTAATGGTTTAAAGGCAATTTGCACTAAACCTATATGAATGAATTTATATTCATTATTCTTATATCTGATTATTTCTCTGTTATTTAAGAGTTTCATTATCATATCCTCTTTATTAAGAGATATTGTTGATTCAGTAGTTCTAACTACTTGTTTAAAACTTAATTTTTCCATATAACCATATTTATAAATTTGGTTATAATTAATTTTTGGAATTGTCCATTGATTTAATAAATCAAGATTGTGAGGAATATCATATTCTTCCTCAATACTATTTTTAATTGTATCTTTATTTTTAATAATATTCATAAACAAACTTAAAGTGTTGATTCCCCAAAGACACTAATTATTCACCATGGCTCTGATACCATAAATACAGGATCAGAGACCGGGTATCTTTCGATCTCTTATTAATAATCCATTAAAAATTAAAAATTAAAAATTTTTCTTGATTTTCTGAAATATATATGAATAGGCCATATGGATGTTTTACCCATACTTAACTGTCATCATTGAATAGTATATGGTCAGTACAGGCCACGCCCTAAAAACGCCTTCAATCATCAAAACGGCTAAAACGGGCTACCATAATTCGACCACTACGCATATTCACATGCCTGTTTAGTATGGAACCAGCCCAGAAACACTCATACATATTTCAAAAATTTCAGACTTTTTTTTTTTTTTTTTTTTTTTTTTTTTTTTTTTTATTGAGACATGGATTACAACTAGGTCATGGTATGAATCAACACTTTAGGAGTTTAGCCTTTCATTAGGCTAAAATTATAAAAATAAAATAGTAAAGAAATAATGAATTGTACCTGGAGTATGAAGGACTTAAAAACTTCAAAGATTTTTATTATCGAATATTTTACAAGTGAAAGAGAGGGTTTTTGATCAGTGGTTTTCCGATCTCTTCCCCTAAACAAAACCCTACTACTCCTTTTATAATGGGAGTTCAAAAAAACAAACAAAAGAACAACAGTAAAAGTAATAATTATACATCAATTATCTGGACAATTGTGTCCAAAAGAGATTCCATTTGTCTGGGCAGCTGGCTTTAATTATTGTCCCACTACCCAACTTTTTGAATTATTGATTCTCCTTTAATCAGACGCATGTGATCTGGGACCCATAATTTCGTCCTCATCGTCAATTGATTCAATTATTTTCTTCTTTAACATTTCCAACTTTGTTTTGGCCTTTATTGTGACCTCATCCATGACATCATCTTCTGGATTTTGAGAATAACCTGCTAAAATTGTATCTTCTTCTTCTTCTTGATTAGAAGATGGATTTGAAGAGTATTGCGATGAAGATTGCCCTGGTTGGAAGTTTTTTATTAAATCTTCTTCCATGGCTGCAAAGTATTTTTCCAGTAAATCTTTTCTGGAAAGATCCTTTCCTTCTTTAATTGATATCTTCCTAGCAATTTGTTGAAATGGGCTAGGAGATTCTCTTTGAGATTGAACCTGAATTTGTTTTTGATACAGGTCCAGAGTTGATTCGATTTGATCAATGGTCTCTTGACCTTCTATGACTCCTTCTTTATTTTTTGAAGTCAATTTTTTCCAAAATTTTGTATAGAAAATTCTTCTTAAACATGGAATATTTTGAGTGGTATGACCAACTTCTGAAGACCATCTCCATATCCATGGAATTCCAAATTCCATAAAGAAAAATAGAGAAGGCATTCCTTCAATTAACTCATTATTATGAGTAGCTTCGATTATTCTGGGAGATAATTCAACCCATTTATTATAGTATCCTTTAAAGGATTCTGGTAAAATTTTTACAGATGTTCCATAGGAAATCCACCATTTTAAAAACCAATTAGGTATATCCTGGTTATAAACCTGAGGACATATCTTGAAGAACCAAGAATGTTTCTTCATTGGATTTTGATATAGAAAAGCTTTATTGAAAGCTTCAATATAATCCCAATAATTAAATTTGATGAGGGCACCAGATTCTGGATGACTCATCTCTTTTTCTTTTAATGGAGAATTTCCCCAATCTTCTAAGGATATTATCCTTTTAATAATTATTTTGCTATAGGTAAAAACCTTAGCATTTCCAGAATTATGATGGAAAATTTGAGCAGATTCGGTTGCTCTTAAAATTGATTCATAAACGAATCTTGATTTATAAATTCCAGCTGGATATGATCCAGTATCGAAAAACCTTTCCATTAAGGTCCATGGATTATCTTTCCATTTAAGCTGTTTATTATCAAGGAGTAAAATTATCTCCTTATAAGGATTTTGATCATAAGAACTTTCATCAGATTCTTCTGATTGAGTAACAATTGAATAGGAAGTATTGCTTCCTTTTTCCTTAGCTGCTTGAAAGCTAGGAATTCCTGGTATTCAGGATCATTAAATCGATTTTTTCCAGTATTACTGGATGAATTTGCTATATTAGCAATATTGGAAGCTATTAGCCTCTTTTGGCCAAATTGACCAATAATTATTTCAGAATTATTATGAGAATTTCTGCCTCTTCCTCTATTGGAGGTTTGGCTCTTCTTTCCTCCTCGCCATGGAGGATCCATTCCTGCAAATAAAATTAAGCACAAGAGATTATTATCTCTTTTTCTTGAAGAATCTTTATTCGATTCTTAAAAATATAGTATTGATTCCATTCATTTGCTATAAGAAAATTTTTTTCTTGAGGATGTAAAGAATAGTCCATATTATATTCTGCTATTCTTAAAGCATGTCTCATCCTCATCCTATATTCAAAATCAATTTGTCTTCGAATATTTCCCATTGCAATTTTCAATGGTCCTTTAATTCCCATTAATTCTGCAAAATAGAATCGAGAAATTCTCTCGTCAAGAAATCTGGTAAACTATTATCAGATCCTTTTTTATAGATTATTTCAAAATCAAAAGGGGCTAAATGAGCTTGCCACCTTGCAAACATTTGTTTAGAAACATTATGTTTAAAATCTTTGTCAAACATAAATTTAGCTGCCTGACAATCAGTTTTTATTATAAATTTTTGATTATATAAATCATCTTGAAATTTTAAAACACATTTTACTATTGCTAAAACTTCTTTTGCAATAGTTGCGTAATTTTTTTGACTATTATTCCATTTTCCAGAATGGAATCTAACCAAATATTCTTGTTTATTGTTTGGAGAAACTTGTTTAAGAATTCCTCCATAACCAATGTCACTAGCATCAGTTTCAACTATTTTTTCCCAATTTGGGTTAGCAAGATTCAAACATGGAAGATTTTGAACCTTATGTTTAATTTTTTGTATTGCCTTAGTATGATCGTTTGACCAATACCTAGGATTCTTTTTTAACCTATCATACAAGATAGCTGTATCCTTTGCAAGATTTTCATAATAAGGAGAAATATAATTTAAACTCCCAAGAAACCTTTGTAATTGAGTTTTATCTAAAATTTCATCAGGAAATTTAGAAGCAAATTCAATACTTCTATGTATTGGAATTATAACTCCTTTATCAATATTATGACCAAGGAATCTAACATTAGTTTGAAAAAGCATCATTTTAGGTCTAGAAATTACTAAACCATTCTTTATAATAATATTTTTAAAGATTTCTAAATGCTGAAAATGCATTTCTATATTTTTTGAAAATATTAATATATCATCGATATATACAATGATAAAATTTGAATAAGGAATGAATATATCATTCATTATATTTTGAAATTCACTGGGTGCATTTTTTAACCCAAAAGGCATTACATTCCATTCATAATGTCCAAATGGAACTGTAAATGCTGTCTTATATCTGTCAGATTCATTAATTTGAACCTGCCAGTATCCAGATTTTAGATCAAATTTAGAAAATATGACTGCATCATGCAGTCTATCCAATAAATCCTTTTTATTAGGTATTGGATATCTAATCCATTTTAACACTTTATTAAGTGGTTTATAATTTATAACCAATCTAGGAACTCCTCTTTCCTGCTCAGCATGTTTATTAACATAAAACGCTGTACATGACCAAGGAGACTTAGATTTTCTAATTAATCCTTTATTTATTAAGGATTCTATTTCCTTTTTACATAATTCTAAATATTCAGAATTCATTTGGCAAGGTCTAGCCTTGGTAGGAATTTGTCCTTCATTAAAATCTTCCTCATAAGGAAGTGAAACAATATGTTTCTTTCTATCCCAAAAAGCATTTGGGTGATCATTACATATTTGTAAAGAAAACTTATTTTGAATCAATTTTATTTTATCCTTTAATTTAGGATTTTTTAAATTTTCTGAAATAGTTAATTCATTTATTTCTTGTTTTAAAAATTCTATTTGGTTTATTTTTGCTTTAATTAAATCATCAATCATATTATTGATGATTCTAGTGATTGGTTCAGAAACAAATTCAAAGGATATTTCTTCACCTTGAAATGTTCCTTTTATAATTTTTTCATCCACTTTTGTTAAAGGAAATATTTTTCTAAAAAATGGTGATCCAAGTATTACTTGACTTGTTAAATCTTTAACAAGAATAAAACTATTAGGAATACATTTATTATTATTACAGATATAAGCATTGGGAAGCTTATAACTTATCTGTAATGGTTTTCCACCAGCAGATCCTAATTTCTGGGTGGTTTTATGAAAATATCTTGAAGGGATTAATCCTTCTTGAATACAATTTAAATCTGCTCCACTATCTAAAAGAGCAGTAAATTCTTTGGAAAATTGTTTATCAATCATTAATTTGACTTTAATATGCCATTTCTGAGAAGTTATTTCTTCTATTTGTTTTAAATAATTTTCTAATTGAAGTTTTGGAAAATTTACATCATTAATTTCCAATCTTCTTTTTTCTAAATTAATAATTCTTTCTTCTAAATTATTATTGTTATTTCTAAGATTATTAATTTCTATTTTAAGATTATTAATCTCAATTTTTAATTCTTCAATACCAACCTGTTTATTTAGTTGATTTCTTTTATTCAATTGATTCTTAACCTCAGCAAAAGTATAAGGTTGAAAATTTTTATTAGATGAAGATGATTCACCTTTATCATTTCTTATTAAGTCTAAAATCATTTCTTTCTTAATTTTTTCATCTTGAATATTTTTTAATAAATCTAAAAATTCATTTGTTATAACATTTAATTCCATATTTTGGAATTGAGATATAATATCATAAATTGAATCATTATTTATCTCATTGTTACAACAATCTTCATGACAATCTCTATTATCATCTGAAGAAGATGAAATAAAGCTTTCATTATCTAAAATGTTTATATCTTCATATGAAGATTCTGCTTCTGATTCATCAGAAGTACTATTAGAATTTATGATAATCTTTTCTAAAGTTTCTCTAAGATTATCATCTTTTATTTCATTCAATTTTTTCTTTACCCAGCAAGTTGCTGCTTTATGACCTGGACGGCCACATTTTCTACAAATTATAAAAGATTTTTTATAAAATTTTTCAAAGGGTTTAATTTCCCTTTTCTTATCTCTTTCTATTTTTCTTTCTTCTCTTTTCCTTTTCCTTTTAAAATATTTTTTTGGTTTTTGAGAAGAAGAGTCTTTTCTTTTATTATTTTGGGGAGTAATTCTCTCCATGCCAAATTGATCACAAAATTGGCCTAACTGTCTTTTTTCCATTAAAGACTGTCTTTTAATTTGCTGATTTAGCTTTATTTCATTACATAAAGCTAATCCTTCATTTTTACATATACCTATTAAACTACCATAGGTGTATTCATCATAATTAATATTAATATTATCTTTTCTCAATTTCTGTTTAACTCTTTCTGAAAAGAAATGAGGTAAACCGTCTATAAATTTAGACTTCCAATGAGTACTATTACTCTCTGGTAATTCCATTACCCTGCATAAAAATGTATCTTTATACCATCTAAATGATGTAAGGGTTTTACATTTTAGATTTTGCAAAAGAGTTCTAATATTTTCAGAATTATCAGACCATCTGCCTGTAAAATGTTCCATTATATTGATAGCAAGAGTATACACACTATTCTCTTGACTGATATCATTTTCTTCTTTTACAGAAGAGTAAATTTGTTCTCTGTCTTGGAGGGTTAAATAATTATCCCACCATCCTTTTAATTGACCAGTAAATCCTGCTACTATCATTTTAGCAATAGATTTATCTGTATTTCCATTTGCTTTACATATCGTAGAATACATCATCATTCGATGTATAGTATTAGCTATTTGGGTGTCAGTTTGACCATCTATGTTCCATTCATAGATGTTCTTCCCACTATAAGAATTATTTACTATGTACTCCTGTTCTTCTATTAAGACATCTTGAGGAGTTGGTCTATCATAATAATATTTATTCATGCTAGGTTTATTAGCATATTTATTCTGTAACTTAGCAATTTCTAAGTTTATTTGTTCTTTATAATTTTCTTTATTTGTAGATTTAGAAAATTCTTTTGAAAGAGTATTTATATTTAAACCTTTCATTTTTTCTGAAATAAATTCTAATTTAGTATCTAATAATTTAGATATTTCAGAATTAGATTTTAATTTAAAATCTCTTATTTCAGGAGGGGGTTGAATAGCTGGAACTGCTATAACTTCTCCTGTTTCAAAAACTTTTTTATTTTTTACTAAAGAGGTTATTTCCTCAATTTTTTCTTGGATAGAACCTAATTGTTCTCCTAATATAATTAAACATAAATTTGTATAATTTATATGTTTAAATAATTTATTTAGGTGGAAAATTGTTACTGGTAAAGTATCACCTTCCAGTAATTTTTGAAAAGCTTGGTAATACATTGTTACCTTTTCTTTTTCAATTTTAAAACCTGTTTGGGGAGGGAAAATAGATTTTATTTTCTTTTCTCCTAAATCATATTCTCTGTAAATAGTAGAAATTATACTATTCACATACTTATTAAAGAACCATGGAACAAAATAAATAATACAATTTTGTTCTTCTAATTCTTTATAAAATTCATCTCGAAAATATAGTAATTGTTTTATTTCAAAATTTTTTAAGTACCATTTTCTAAATTCCTCCCATTTAGGATCTTGGAATTCAGAATTTATTTTATCTCTTACCAGGGAACCTGGTCTAAAATCAATTTTTTCTATATTATTCATGATATAGAGAAATCCATTTCTGACTCGGTTAATTCCGGGTCCTGTTGAGGTCTATTAATTCCTCTAACTATATTATCAGAATTAATTCTTAACTCATTAATTCTATTGTTATTTTCAGGATATTTTTCTCTTATTTGAGAAGTTGAAGCTCTAGAAGGACTTCTAACAGTATATCCTAAAGGAGATATATGAAAATTTGATGAAGATAAAGACCTAGTTATTCTAGGTGTAACTTTTTCAAATTGTATTTGAACATTTCCTTCAGTTGTTTGTAAAATTTCTAAAGGATTGTTATCAATATAAGATTGAGATGGGGTATTTTCTTTTAATACCCAATTATCAGGAAAATTTATTTCTTCCCATCTAATTTTTCTTCTAGTGGTAATATTTGACTTACCAAAATTAGTTTCTATAACTATTGTTTCATTTAATGGTTTATCAACCATTTTGCATCTAGGATTCAAAGTATATAATGGTTTGTAATAAATTCTATAACAAACACATATAACTTCTGATCCTGGAGCGTAATTGTAACCATTAGTTTTAACATTTAATGTTAAAGCATCTGTGATATTCACATCAGTTAAAGATAATTGTAAATTTGGATAAACATTAAAATAGACTGGACCATGTGCCAGACTAGATTGAACAATACCTATTAAGGATTGTTTCCAATCTAAATTTCTTCCATCTCTTAGAACAGCTATAAAGCTTTCTGGAAGACCTTCTAATGTTAATGGTTTAAAGGCAATTTGCACTAAACCTATATGAATGAATTTATATTCATTATTCTTATATCTGATTATTTCTCTGTTATTTAAGAGTTTCATTATCATATCCTCTTTATTAAGAGATATTGTTGATTCAGTAGTTCTAACTACTTGTTTAAAACTTAATTTTTCCATATAACCATATTTATAAATTTGGTTATAATTAATTTTTGGAATTGTCCATTGATTTAATAAATCAAGATTGTGAGGAATATCATATTCTTCCTCAATACTATTTTTAATTGTATCTTTATTTTTAATAATATTCATAAACAAACTTAAAGTGTTGATTCCCCAAAGACACTAATTATTCACCATGGCTCTGATACCATAAATACAGGATCAGAGACCGGGTATCTTTCGATCTCTTATTAATAATCCATTAAAAATTAAAAATTAAAAATTTTTCTTGATTTTCTGAAATATATATGAATAGGCCATATGGATGTTTTACCCATACTTAACTGTCATCATTGAATAGTATATGGTCAGTACAGGCCACGCCCTAAAAACGCCTTCAATCATCAAAACGGCTAAAACGGGCTACCATAATTCGACCACTACGCATATTCACATGCCTGTTTAGTATGGAACCAGCCCAGAAACACTCATACATATTTCAAAAATTTCAGACTTTTTTTTTTTTTTTTTTTTTTTTTTTTTTTTTATTGAGACATGGATTACAACTAGGTCATGGTATGAATCAACACTTTAGGAGTTTAGCCTTTCATTAGGCTAAAATTATAAAAATAAAATAGTAAAGAAATAATGAATTGTACCTGGAGTATGAAGGACTTAAAAACTTCAAAGATTTTTATTATCGAATATTTTACAAGTGAAAGAGAGGGTTTTTGATCAGTGGTTTTCCGATCTCTTCCCCTAAACAAAACCCTACTACTCCTTTTATAATGGGAGTTCAAAAAAACAAACAAAAGAACAACAGTAAAAGTAATAATTATACATCAATTATCTGGACAATTGTGTCCAAAAGAGATTCCATTTGTCTGGGCAGCTGGCTTTAATTATTGTCCCACTACCCAACTTTTTGAATTATTGATTCTCCTTTAATCAGACGCATGTGATCTGGGACCCATAATTTCGTCCTCATCGTCAATTGATTCAATTATTTTCTTCTTTAACATTTCCAACTTTGTTTTGGCCTTTATTGTGACCTCATCCATGACATCATCTTCTGGATTTTGAGAATAACCTGCTAACATTGTATCTTCTTCTTCTTCTTGATTAGAAGATGGATTTGAAGAGTATTGCGATGAAGATTGCCCTGGTTGGAAGTTTTTTATTAAATCTTCTTCCATGGCTGCAAAGTATTTTTCCAGTAAATCTTTTCTGGAAAGATCCTTTCCTTCTTTAATTGATATCTTCCTAGCAATTTGTTGAAATGGGCTAGGAGATTCTCTTTGAGATTGAACCTGAATTTGTTTTTGATACAGGTCCAGAGTTGATTCGATTTGATCAATGGTCTCTTGACCTTCTATGACTCCTTCTTTATTTTTTGAAGTCAATTTTTTCCAAAATTTTGTATAGAAAATTCTTCTTAAACATGGAATATTTTGAGTGGTATGACCAACTTCTGAAGACCATCTCCATATCCATGGAATTCCAAATTCCATAAAGAAAAATAGAGAAGGCATTCCTTCAATTAACTCATTATTATGAGTAGCTTCGATTATTCTGGGAGATAATTCAACCCATTTATTATAGTATCCTTTAAAGGATTCTGGTAAAATTTTTACAGATGTTCCATAGGAAATCCACCATTTTAAAAACCAATTAGGTATATCCTGGTTATAAACCTGAGGACATATCTTGAAGAACCAAGAATGTTTCTTCATTGGATTTTGATATAGAAAAGCTTTATTGAAAGCTTCAATATAATCCCAATAATTAAATTTGATGAGGGCACCAGATTCTGGATGACTCATCTCTTTTTCTTTTAATGGAGAATTTCCCCAATCTTCTAAGGATATTATCCTTTTAATAATTATTTTGCTATAGGTAAAAACCTTAGCATTTCCAGAATTATGATGGAAAATTTGAGCAGATTCGGTTGCTCTTAAAATTGATTCATAAACGAATCTTGATTTATAAATTCCAGCTGGATATGATCCAGTATCGAAAAACCTTTCCATTAAGGTCCATGGATTATCTTTCCATTTAAGCTGTTTATTATCAAGGAGTAAAATTATCTCCTTATAAGGTGTAACATCCCGAAATTTCAAAGGTAATATTAATTACATTACTTATTAATAGATGGGAAGTTTACTCGGGTTATCAGGGAATAAATAAAAGAATAGGAGTTGGTATGGGTCGGGCTAATGTCGGGTAATGGAAGTGGGTTATGGACTTGGGTTAATTGAGATAGGTTAAAAGAGAATGGGATTTCAGGGATATAAATACCCCCAAAATCCCAAAATATCTCATTTTCTCACCAAACTCCCTAACACACACTCCTTACACCCTCAAAACACACACATTCTAACCGATCAAGATTCGGAGCCGAGACCCGAGGTTTTGTTGATAGATCTGCGTTGGTAATGTAAGAACATATCCAACAAAGCTAATATTACTGAAAATGGTTAGGATTGGATGGGTTAAACCGGACCCGAACCCAAACTGCCCAAATCGGACCTCTAAAACGTCGATTTTAGGCCGATTTGATGGTTAGGGTTTGTAGGCGCCGATCATACGATTCCGTGGGTACCAAAATCGAGTTATTTGGCTAAGAAACGAAGGAGTTATGGGCAAACAGATCTGCAGCGCGACAACTTCGCCTTCATCTGGGCAACTTCGCCTTCAAGCGATGAACTTCGCCTGCAAGCTAAGTTCGCCTGATGAACTTCGCCTGCAAGCCAAGTTCGCCTGATAAGTTCGCCTGAAGCCAAGTTCGCCTGATGGCAACTTCGCCTAAATGGTAACTTCGCCTAAAAGCCAAGTTCGCCTAAGGTTTAACTTCGCCTGAAGCCAAGTTCGCCTAAGGTTTAACTTCGCCTGAAGCCAAGTTCGCCTGAGGTTTAACTTCGCCTAAAAGCCAAGTTCGCCTGAGGTTTAACTTCGCCTGAAGCCAAGTTCGCCTAAGGTTTAACTTCGCCTGAAGCCAAGTTCGCCTAAGGTTTAACTTCGCCTGAAGCCAAGTTCGCCTAAGGTTTAACTTCGCCTGAAGCTAAGTTCGCCCGAAGGGTTAACTTCGCCTAAAGCCAAGTTTGATTAGAAAATAAATTATAAAGCGATAAGTTAAAGTAAGCTAATACTAGGCCACCAGATTAGGTCAGGCGAGTATTGATACGTGTAACTTGTACAGTTAGCCGAGCTCAGTTAAAGAAGGGATTTACAGCTCTCAGAAAAAGAAGCAGTATTCAGGTGAGTTTCTAGCCCCATTCCTTGTTATGTTTTCGGGGCTGTGTGCATACTCGATGTGTTGTTAATACATTTATCCTAAGTGATAAGTGTATGTCATATGTGAAATGTGTGATAGATATGAATGACTGTTTGTCGGTACGCGAACGATCTTCGGATATTGCGCGTACTGTCAGGTTAAAAATAAAGGTACGAATATTATATATCGTAGATGTATGAATGTTCAAATGAATACTTGTCGGGGCGTGAACGATCTTCGGATATTGCACGTAACGACAAGGGGTATGGTTGTTAATGAATGAGGTAAAGAATGCCTAGAGTGTTCTTATGTTATAATGTAAGTATGTGTGTATAGGTACACGAATGGTATGTGATATGTGTGATATGTATGAATGATTGCTTGATGGTACGTGAACGATCTTCGGATATTGTACGTACTGTCAGGTTGTAACGTTATAAATATGGTAAGTATGATATGTATGTTTATGTATATGAACGTAATAAAGTTAATAAAAGAAGGAAATGACGGTTGTATGGTTGTATAGTCACGAAAAGGGTACCGAGCCCTAATAATACTCGAGGTAGGATGTATGGTTGTATGGTAATGAAGAGGGAATCGAACCCTACTAATATTCGAAAACCAAGGGACCAGACCCTTATAATATCTGTGATGTTAGGGACCAGACCCTTATAATATCTGTGATGTTAGGGACCAGACCCTTATAATATCTGTGATGTTAGGGACCAGACCCTTATAATATCTGTGATGTTAGGGACCAGACCCTTATAATATCTGTGATGATAGGGACCAGACCCTTATAATATCTGTGATGTTAGGGACCAGACCCTTATAATATCTGTGATGATAGGGACCAGACCCTTATAATATCTGTGATGTTAGGGAATCGAACCCTTCTAATATTCGAAAACTAGGGACCAGACCCTTATAATATCTGTGAGGTTATAGGGCGAAAGGCTCTTTAAAACGTATGATTATGAATGTAAAGAAAGTATGTAAGTAAGAAAGAAAGTATGTAAGTAAGAAAGAAAGTATGTAAGTAAGAATGATGGTATGAGTACTTATGTGTGTATGAAAGAAAGTTATGAGGTTAAGTACGTATGTAAGTAAGAAGGTATTGCATGATATTGTATGATTAACTAGAACTCACTCAGCGTAGCTGACTTTTAGTATGCACGCAGGTGAGCTGATTATAGAGTTAGCATGAGGATGACACACGGCATGGATTGAACGGCTGGCATCTGAAGAAAGAAGTAAAGATGTTTTAAATATAAAGTTTTGTGTTATGGTATCAAAGAAAAGATTTAATGTTTGGTAACAAATGATTGATGTTTTATATTCCGCGAAAAGTTTTAATAAACTCTGATTTGAAGAACTGTGTTTATGAGTAAATCCGACGCTAAAGTAGGGTCACCGGGTTCGGGGCCTTACAAGTTGGTATCAGAGCATAAGTTCGAGAGATTTAAGCATCCTACATGCTTAGACTCGAACAGAAAATGGGATTTAAGTAAGAAAGGAAAGAAGATGCCAGTTCAAGAATGCCATGTGTCGCTCAAGCAAGATCAGTAAAGGTAAAGTGTATGATTAAATGATATATGTTAATGAGAAAGAAAGGATATGTGAACGATAGGGATAGGAATAATTGATTGTTTGATTTGACTAACTGCTTAAGTAGAACCAGCACAAATAGACTCATAAAGGGAAGTGTATAGGACACGGAAAGCAATGTGATCAGCTAGTCACTGCTGGCCACTGTTATTACCTGTTAGCCTTGCTATCCTTGTACTAGATAGTTCCTTGAGTGATGATGTTTGTGTTTTCCCTTAGAATACTAATGGCTGGAGCAAAAATGTTTGTTGGTAAGGGAGGTCACACTGGACGTCCTCTTGGAATACGCGTTGTCCGAGAACCTTCTGAAGAACTAGTTACTACCACGAAAAAGGATAAAAGTGAAACTTTGCAAGGACCAAGCAGCAATGAAGGGTATCAGCTGGATCCTGTTACTCAATTTGCCATTTCTTACGCTGTGGCTGCTGCAGAGAAGAAATTTCGTACTGACAAGTCTGCCGAAAACCATGCAAGGGCCACTGAGAAGGCAGGAGGAGACGGAAAGAAGGGTGATGATTATAAGGGAGGAGCGAAAGGAACCAAAGGATCTGTAGATGTCGTGGAGTATGCGGGGAAGAAGATACTAAAGGTCGCGGGAAGGGAAACATGCAAAGTGTGCGGGAAGATGCACCTAGGAGAATGCAAGGCTGGTCCAAATCAGTGCTACCGATGTGGGAAGAAGGGACACATAACTCGTGATTGCACCGAGAACCAGAAATGTTATAAGTGTGGTAAGTCGAGTCACTTAGCTAGGGATTGTGGGGGAGCAAGAACGGTGGGGGAAAAGAAGAAAAAGAACCCAACTCCAGAACCAGAGGAAGCCGATGAGGTGGATCCACGCAAAAAGAAGGCAAGGCAAGAGGGGTTCACTGCTTGTGAAAAATGTGGGAAGAGACACCCCGGAGAGTGCAGAAAGGGATTAGGTGTTTGCTACAGGTGTGGAAGAGCAGGACATTCCTCTGGGGAATGTGATGATTACCATAGGTGTCACAACTGTGGAGGACGTGGGCACCTAGCAAGGGATTGCAAGAAGCCAAAGGAAGGACATGAAGGAGAAAAGAAGGAGAAGAAATGGGCTACCTCTGCTAAGCGGTCTGGCGAGATGGTGACAACAACTGATGAGAGGAAGGCCAAGGTTGGGAACAAGGATGCGTGTAAGACATGTGGGCGAGTGCACCAGGGAGAATGTAAGACTGGGACAGACAGGTGCTATCGGTGTGGAAAGAGTGGGCATTATTCTCGAGAATGCCCTGATCGTCCAAAGTGCTTCAATTGCGGAAAAGCTGACCACATGGCTAGGGATTGCAAGGAATCAGGGGCGGTAGGTGCGAAAGGATGAAGACTTTGGGAAACTGCAGAGAGGAACACCTGATGAAGGAATAATTGCTCATGCAATGGTTTATTTAAATTACTTTTGCTTAAGAACTTGTTTTGTGTTAAGGTTTAAAACTTATGTTTATCTGTGGCGTGTAATTATTTTGAGTTTGGTTAAGAATGATTATTATGTTATGGTGAAATGTTGTTTTAGACAATAGTGTTAAAAGTACTAATCGAAACCCTTAGAAGGATGAGATGAGTCTTGGTGCATCGAGGGTCTCATGGACAAGCTACCTTAAATAGCTAAAACACATGACCACCATTCGATGGCTGTAAAGTCGGAAGTAGGAAGGGTAACTCAGAAAGCGAAGGCAATTCTATAAAACGTGTATATGTAAGAAGTTTTCCTTTTATAGGGAATAAGTTAGGTTTCGGGGACGAAACCTCTTTAAGGAGGGAAGACTTGTAACATCCCGAAATTTCAAAGGTAATATTAATTACATTACTTATTAATAGATGGGAAGTTTACTCGGGTTATCAGGGAATAAATAAAAGAATAGGAGTTGGTATGGGTCGGGCTAATGTCGGGTAATGGAAGTGGGTTATGGACTTGGGTTAATTGAGATAGGTTAAATGAGAATGGGATTTCAGGGATATAAATACCCCCAAAATCCCAAAATATCTCATTTTCTCACCAAACTCCCTAACACACACTCCTTACACCCTCAAAACACACACATTCTAACCGATCAAGATTCGGAGCCGAGACCCGAGGTTTTGTTGATAGATCTGCGTTGGTAAGGTAAGAACATATCCAACAAAGCTAATATTACTGAAAATGGTTAGGATTGGATGGGTTAAACCGGACCCGAACCCAAACTGCCCAAATCGGACCTCTAAAACGTCGATTTTAGGCCGATTTAATGGTTAGGGTTTGTAGGCGCCGATCATACGATTCCGTGGGTACCAAAATCGAGTTATTTGGCTAAGAAACGAAGGAGTTATGGGCAAACAGATCTGCAGCGCGACAACTTCGCCTTCATCTGGGCAACTTCGCCTTCAAGCGATGAACTTCGCCTGCAAGCTAAGTTCGCCTGATGAACTTCGCCTGCAAGCCAAGTTCGCCTGATAAGTTCGCCTGAAGCCAAGTTCGCCTGATGGCAACTTCGCCTAAATGGTAACTTCGCCTAAAAGCCAAGTTCGCCTAAGGTTTAACTTCGCCTGAAGCCAAGTTCGCCTAAGGTTTAACTTCGCCTGAAGCCAAGTTCGCCTGAGGTTTAACTTCGCCTAAAAGCCAAGTTCGCCTGAGGTTTAACTTCGCCTGAAGCCAAGTTCGCCTAAGGTTTAACTTCGCCTGAAGCCAAGTTCGCCTAAGGTTTAACTTCGCCTGAAGCCAAGTTCGCCTAAGGTTTAACTTCGCCTGAAGCTAAGTTCGCCCGAAGGGTTAACTTCGCCTAAAGCCAAGTTTGATTAGAAAATAAATTATAAAGCGATAAGTTAAAGTAAGCTAATACTAGGCCACCAGATTAGGTCAGGCGAGTATTGATACGTGTAACTTGTACAGTTAGCCGAGCTCAGTTAAAGAAGGGATTTACAGCTCTCAGAAAAAGAAGCAGTATTCAGGTGAGTTTCTAGCCCCATTCCTTGTTATGTTTTCGGGGCTGTGTGCATACTCGATGTGTTGTTAATACATTTATCCTAAGTGATAAGTGTATGTCATATGTGAAATGTGTGATAGATATGAATGACTGTTTGTCGGTACGCGAACGATCTTCGGATATTGCGCGTACTGTCAGGTTAAAAATAAAGGTACGAATATTATATATCGTAGATGTATGAATGTTCAAATGAATACTTGTCGGGGCGTGAACGATCTTCGGATATTGCACGTAACGACAAGGGGTATGGTTGTTAATGAATGAGGTAAAGAATGCCTAGAGTGTTCTTATGTTATAATGTAAGTATGTGTGTATAGGTACACGAATGGTATGTGATATGTGTGATATGTATGAATGATTGCTTGATGGTACGTGAACGATCTTCGGATATTGTACGTACTGTCAGGTTGTAACGTTATAAATATGGTAAGTATGATATGTATGTTTATGTATATGAACGTAATAAAGTTAATAAAAGAAGGAAATGACGGTTGTATGGTTGTATAGTCACGAAAAGGGTACCGAGCCCTAATAATACTCGAGGTAGGATGTATGGTTGTATGGTAATGAAGAGGGAATCGAACCCTACTAATATTCGAAAACCAAGGGACCAGACCCTTATAATATCTGTGATGTTAGGGACCAGACCCTTATAATATCTGTGATGTTAGGGACCAGACCCTTATAATATCTGTGATGTTAGGGACCAGACCCTTATAATATCTGTGATGTTAGGGACCAGACCCTTATAATATCTGTGATGATAGGGACCAGACCCTTATAATATCTGTGATGTTAGGGACCAGACCCTTATAATATCTGTGATGATAGGGACCAGACCCTTATAATATCTGTGATGTTAGGGAATCGAACCCTTCTAATATTCGAAAACTAGGGACCAGACCCTTATAATATCTGTGAGGTTATAGGGCGAAAGGCTCTTTAAAACGTATGATTATGAATGTAAAGAAAGTATGTAAGTAAGAAAGAAAGTATGTAAGTAAGAAAGAAATTATGTAAGTAAGAATGATGGTATGAGTACTTATGTGTGTATGAAAGAAAGTTATGAGGTTAAGTACGTATGTAAGTAAGAAGGTATTGCATGATATTGTATGATTAACTAGAACTCACTCAGCGTAGCTGACTTTTAGTATGCACGCAGGTGAGCTGATTATAGAGTTAGCATGAGGATGACACACGGCATGGATTGAACGGCTGGCATCTGAAGAAAGAAGTAAAGATGTTTTAAATATAAAGTTTTGTGTTATGGTATCAAAGAAAAGATTTAATGTTTGGTAACAAATGATTGATGTTTTATATTCCGCGAAAAGTTTTAATAAACTCTGATTTGAAGAACTGTGTTTATGAGTAAATCCGACGCTAAAGTAGGGTCACCGGGTTCGGGGCCTTACATAAGGATTTTGATCATAAGAACTTTCATCAGATTCTTCTGATTGAGTAACAATTGAATAGGAAGTATTGCTTCCTTTTTCCTTAGCTGCTTTGAAAGCTAGGAATTCCTGGTATTCAGGATCATTAAATCGATTTTTTCCAGTATTACTGGATGAATTTGCTATATTAGCAATATTGGAAGCTATTAGCCTCTTTTGGCCAAATTGACCAATAATTATTTCAGAATTATTATGAGAATTTCTGCCTCTTCCTCTATTGGAGGTTTGGCTCTTCTTTCCTCCTCGCCATGGAGGATCCATTCCTGCAAATAAAATTAAGCACAAGAGATTATTATCTCTTTTTCTTGAAGAATCTTTATTCGATTCTTAAAAATATAGTATTGATTCCATTCATTTGCTATAAGAAAATTTTTTTCTTGAGGATGTAAAGAATAGTCCATATTATATTCTGCTATTCTTAAAGCATGTCTCATCCTCATCCTATATTCAAAATCAATTTGTCTTCGAATATTTCCCATTGCAATTTTCAATGGTCCTTTAATTCCCATTAATTCTGCAAAATAGAATCGAGAAATTCTCTCGTCAAGAAATCTGGTAAACTATTATCAGATCCTTTTTTATAGATTATTTCAAAATCAAAAGGGGCTAAATGAGCTTGCCACCTTGCAAACATTTGTTTAGAAACATTAT
Organism: Bidens hawaiensis; assembly: GCF_021521415.1. Lineage (NCBI taxonomy): Eukaryota > Viridiplantae > Streptophyta > Magnoliopsida > Asterales > Asteraceae > Bidens > Bidens hawaiensis. The sequence continues at coordinate 153,111 of NW_027493260.1, read as the reverse complement.
GTTTAAAATCTTTGTCAAACATAAATTTAGCTGCCTGACAATCAGTTTTTATTATAAATTTTTGATTATATAAATCATCTTGAAATTTTAAAACACATTTTACTATTGCTAAAACTTCTTTTGCAATAGTTGCGTAATTTTTTTGACTATTATTCCATTTTCCAGAATGGAATCTAACCAAATATTCTTGTTTATTGTTTGGAGAAACTTGTTTAAGAATTCCTCCATAACCAATGTCACTAGCATCAGTTTCAACTATTTTTTCCCAATTTGGGTTAGCAAGATTCAAACATGGAAGATTTTGAACCTTATGTTTAATTTTTTGTATTGCCTTAGTATGATCGTTTGACCAATACCTAGGATTCTTTTTTAACCTATCATACAAGATAGCTGTATCCTTTGCAAGATTTTCATAATAAGGAGAAATATAATTTAAACTCCCAAGAAACCTTTGTAATTGAGTTTTATCTAAAATTTCATCAGGAAATTTAGAAGCAAATTCAATACTTCTATGTATTGGAATTATAACTCCTTTATCAATATTATGACCAAGGAATCTAACATTAGTTTGAAAAAGCATCATTTTAGGTCTAGAAATTACTAAACCATTCTTTAAAATAATATTTTTAAAGATTTCTAAATGCTGAAAATGCATTTCTATAGTTTTTGAAAATATTAATATATCATCGATATATACAATGATAAAATTTGAATAAGGAATGAATATATCATTCATTATATTTTGAAATTCACTGGGTGCATTTTTTAACCCAAAAGGCATTACATTCCATTCATAATGTCCAAATGGAACTGTAAATGCTGTCTTATATCTGTCAGATTCATTAATTTGAACCTGCCAGTATCCAGATTTTAGATCAAATTTAGAAAATATAACTGCATCATGCAGTCTATCCAATAAATCCTTTTTATTAGGTATTGGATATCTAATCCATTTTAACACTTTATTAAGTGGTTTATAATTTATAACCAATCTAGGAACTCCTCTTTCCTGCTCAGCATGTTTATTAACATAAAACGCTGTACATGACCAAGGAGACTTAGATTTTCTAATTAATCCTTTATTTATTAAGGATTCTATTTCCTTTTTACATAATTCTAAATATTCAGAATTCATTTGGCAAGGTCTAGCCTTGGTAGGAATTTGTCTTTCATTAAAATCTTCCTCATAAGGAAGTGAAACAATATGTTTCTTTCTATCCCAAAAAGCATTTGGGTGATCATTACATATTTGTAAAGAAAACTTATTTTGAATCAATTTTATTTTATCCTTTAATTTAGGATTTTTTAAATTTTCTGAAATAGTTAATTCATTTATTTCTTGTTTTAAAAATTCTATTTGGTTTATCTTTGCTTTAATTAAATCATCAATCATATTATTGATGATTCTAGTGATTGGTTCAGAAACAAATTCAAAGGATATTTCTTCACCTTGAAATGTTCCTTTTATAATTTTTTCATCCACTTTTGTTAAAGGAAATATTTTTCTAAAAAATGGTGATCCAAGTATTACTTGACTTGTTAAATCTTTAACAAGAATAAAACTATTAGGAATACATTTATTATTATTACAGATATAAGCATTGGGAAGCTTATAACTTATCTGTAATGGTTTTCCACCAGCAGACCCTAATTTCTGGGTGGTTTTATGAAAATATCTTGAAGGGATTAATCCTTCTTGAATACAATTTAAATCTGCTCCACTATCTAAAAGAGCAGTAAATTCTTTGGAAAATTGTTTATCAATCATTAATTTGACTTTAATATGCCATTTCTGAGAAGTTATTTCTTCTATTTGTTTTAAATAATTTTCTAATTGAAGTTTTGGAAAATTTACATCATTAATTTCCAATCTTCTTTTTTCTAAATTAATAATTCTTTCTTCTAAATTATTATTGTTATTTCTAAGATTATTAATTTCTATTTTAAGATTATTAATCTCAATTTTTAATTCTTCAATACCAACCTGTTTATTTAGTTGATTTCTTTTATTCAATTGATTCTTAACCTCAGCAAAAGTATAAGGTTGAAAATTTTTATTAGATGAAGATGATTCACCTTTATCATTTCTTATTAAGTCTAAAATCATTTCTTTCTTAATTTTTTCATCTTGAATATTTTTTAATAAATCCAAAAATTCATTTGTTATAACATTTAATTCCATATTTTGGAATTGAGATATAATATCATAAATTGAATCATTATTTATCTCATTGTTACAACAATCTTCATGACAATCTCTATTATCATCTGAAGAAGATGAAATAAAGCTTTCATTATCTAAAATGTTTATATCTTCATATGAAGATTCTGCTTCTGATTCATCAGAAGTACTATTAGAATTTATGATAATCTTTTCTAAAGTTTCTCTAAGATTATCATCTTTTATTTCATTCAATTTTTTCTTTACCCAGCAAGTTGCTGCTTTATGACCTGGACGGCCACATTTTCTACAAATTATAAAAGATTTTTTATAAAATTTTTCAAAGGGTTTAATTTCCCTTTTCTTATCTCTTTCTATTTTTCTTTCTTCTCTTTTCCTTTTCCTTTTAAAATATTTTTTTGGTTTTTGAGAAGAAGAGTCTTTTCTTTTATTATTTTGGGGAGTAATTCTCTCCATGCCAAATTGATCACAAAATTGGCCTAACTGTCTTTTTTCCATTAAAGACTGTCTTTTAATTTGCTGATTTAGCTTTATTTCATTACATAAAGCTAATCCTTCATTTTTACATATACCTATTAAACTACCATAGGTGTATTCATCATAATTAATATTAATATTATCTTTTCTCAATTTCTGTTTAACTCTTTCTGAAAAGAAATGAGGTAAACCGTCTATAAATTTAGACTTCCAATGAGTACTATTACTCTCTGGTAATTCCATTACCCTGCATAAAAATGTATCTTTATACCATCTAAATGATGTAAGGGTTTTACATTTTAGATTTTGCAAAAGAGTTCTAATATTTTCAGAATTATCAGACCATCTGCCTGTAAAATGTTCCATTATATTGATAGCAAGAGTATACACACTATTCTCTTGACTGATATCATTTTCTTCTTTTACAGAAGAGTAAATTTGTTCTCTGTCTTGGAGGGTTAAATAATTATCCCACCATCCTTTTAATTGACCAGTAAATCCTGCTACTATCATTTTAGCAATAGATTTATCTGTATTTCCATTTGCTTTACATATCGTAGAATACATCATCATTCGATGTATAGTATTAGCTATTTGGGTGTCAGTTTGACCATCTATGTTCCATTCATAGATGTTCTTCCCACTATAAGAATTATTTACTATGTACTCCTGTTCTTCTATTAAGACATCTTGAGGAGTTGGTCTATCATAATAATATTTATTCATGCTAGGTTTATTAGCATATTTATTCTGTAACTTAGCAATTTCTAAGTTTATTTGTTCTTTATAATTTTCTTTATTTGTAGATTTAGAAAATTCTTTTGAAAGAGTATTTATATTTAAACCTTTCATTTTTTCTGAAATAAATTCTAATTTAGTATCTAATAATTTAGATATTTCAGAATTAGATTTTAATTTAAAATCTCTTATTTCAGGAGGGGGTTGAATAGCTGGAACTGCTATAACTTCTCCTGTTTCAAAAACTTTTTTATTTTTTACTAAAGAGGTTATTTCCTCAATTTTTTCTTGGATAGAACCTAATTGTTCTCCTAATATAATTAAACATAAATTTGTATAATTTATATGTTTAAATAATTTATTTAGGTGGAAAATTGTTACTGGTAAAGTATCACCTTCCAGTAATTTTTGAAAAGCTTGGTAATACATTGTTACCTTTTCTTTTTCAATTTTAAAACCTGTTTGGGGAGGGAAAATAGATTTTATTTTCTTTTCTCCTAAATCATATTCTCTGTAAATAGTAGAAATTATACTATTCACATACTTATTAAAGAACCATGGAACAAAATAAATAATACAATTTTGTTCTTCTAATTCTTTATAAAATTCATCTCGAAAATATAGTAATTGTTTTATTTCAAAATTTTTTAAGTACCATTTTCTAAATTCCTCCCATTTAGGATCTTGGAATTCAGAATTTATTTTATCTCTTACCAGGGAACCTGGTCTAAAATCAATTTTTTCTATATTATTCATGATATAGAGAAATCCATTTCTGACTCGGTTAATTCCGGGTCCTGTTGAGGTCTATTAATTCCTCTAACTATATTATCAGAATTAATTCTTAACTCATTAATTCTATTGTTATTTTCAGGATATTTTTCTCTTATTTGAGAAGTTGAAGCTCTAGAAGGACTTCTAACAGTATATCCTAAAGGAGATATATGAAAATTTGATGAAGATAAAGACCTAGTTATTCTAGGTGTAACTTTTTCAAATTGTATTTGAACATTTCCTTCAGTTGTTTATATATATATATATATATATATATATATATATATATATATATATATATATAATATTGAAGATGTTTTGTTGTATATATTATATTCATTTATTATTTCCTTTAAGGTTACACATATGAAGAAACTGAAGAAAGTGAAGTCACCCTGGAAGATGTTGATTCCGAAAAAGATGCTGTTGTCCCTCCATCATCAGAGCATTACCATTCCGATATTTATAATGGATTTTCTCAACAACCAGTTGATTTTTCTGACCGTGTTGAGGAGTTAGAAGATTATCAGCTTTCTGATTTTAATGGAGACGTGCTAGAAGAATTCATACGAGATGGACGGCCATTATGATGACGAACCTAGAGTTTGTAAATGTGGCGTATGCAGAGAAGTCGGTCATAATAAAAATAACTGTGCCAATCTTTATCAGTGACATTTGTTTGTAGTTTCCTAAACTAGCTTTATTGTATGTTTTAATTATTGTGTAATATCTCTTTTCTCATTAATGTATTTGCTTATTGTATGTTTATTTTATGGAAAGGGATATGGATGGTGTGTGGTTAGTTAAAATTATGTAATTGATATATATTGACAACGTATAGTAATGTGGATTATAAAAAACTGTTTTTGTCACCTTTTCTTTTTCAATTTAATTGGACCCCTTATGATGAGGACCCCCCGCTTTGACCGCGTACAATATGTTGCTACGATTCTCGTTTCGAACGCGGTCAGTTTGTTTGCGAAGCATATACGTGATAAATGCCAGAAAATAAAAAACCATGGTAAAAACACAGCGTATGTTAACAAATAATTACAACCAAAGTTACAAAAAAACTATTTTTTGTATAACCTTTTTGACAGATTTGAAGATCTCAAACACCCCGCTTTGACCGCGTACAATATGTTGCTACGATTCTTGTTTCGAACGCGGTCAGTTTATTTGCAAAGCATATACGTGATAAATTTCAGAAAAGAAAAAACCACGGTAAAAACACAACGTATGTCAACAAATAATTACAACCAAAGTTTCAAAAAATTATTTTTTGTATAACCTTTTTGACAGATTTTGAAGATCTCAAACACCCCGCTTTGACCGCGTACAATTTGTTGCTACGATTCTCATTTCGAACGCGGTTAGTTTGTTTGCAAAGCATATACGTGATAAGTGTCAGAAAAGAAAAAAACCATGGTAAAAACAAAGTGTATGTCAACAAATAATTACAACCAAAGTTTCAAAAAAACTGTTTTTTGTATAACATTTTTGACAGATTTGAAGATCTCAAACACCCCGCTTTGACCGCGTACAGTATGTTGCTACGATTCTCGTTTCGAACGCGGTCAGTTTGTTTGCGAAGCATATACGTGAAAAGTGTCAGAAAAGAAAAAACCATGGTAAAAAAAAAGCGTATGTCAATAAATAATTACAACCAAAGTTTCAAAAAAACGGTTTTTTTGTATAACCTTTTTGATAGATTTGAAGATCTCAGACACCCCGCCTTGACCGCGTACAATATGTTGTTGCGATCCTCGTTTCGAAGGTGGTCAGTTTGTTTGCGAAGCATATATGTGATAAACGTCAGAAAAGAAAAAACCATGGTAAAAACACAGCGTATGTCAACAAATAATTACAACCGAAGTTTCAAAGAAAACTGTTTTTTGTGTAGCTTTTTTGACAGATTTGAAGATCTCACACACCCCACTTTGACCGCGTACAATATGCTACTGCGATCCTCGTTTCGACGCGGTCAGCTTGATTGGGAAGCATATACGTGATAAATGTCATAAACGAAATAACCATGGAAAAAACACAACGTATGTCAACAAATAATTACTACCAAAGTTTCAAAAAAAACTGTTTTTTTGTACAAACTAACATTAGAAATTCGAATAAATACATAACTAAATCTCTAGGACATAATCAATGATGGTAATGGTGTTTTCCCTTATAACTCCCACAATCAGGTGGCACACCGACGTTTGAACGTTTTGTCCTTCTTGGGCCGTTTTGGTTATTAGGGGGTTGCACTTCTTGAGTTGGTCCCGGTTCTCCTCCCGTTAAGTTTTGAGATTCACGACTCCAAAAATTGCTCCAACAAGATGAATCCAAGTTTAACAACACCGGGGAAACGTTTGAATAGTTTGGTCGTTGCTCGTCTTCAGGAGTCAAAAGGTAATCAAATGGCTGAGAATTTGGGGACAAACCGGATAATTGTTGAGAATTTGGGGACAAGCTGGGAAAAAATGAAGAACTATGTTGTTGTGTCAATGATCCTTGACTATTATCTTGTACACCCAATAAAAATGGATGTGTAAGTGGGGACAAAGTTAACGGTTGATCCTGTTGCCGGCTTTCCCACGGTACCCATCCCTTGCCATTTTGGGCGGTAGAGGAACCAACTTCATTGTTTTGACCATCTCGTCACCCACGCCGCCTAGACAAATGTTGCGGGAAAGTTTCATCTAAACCTAGGTCAACCGGCTGTGTCTGATGCTGTGAAGAATAGTATAACCTATTGGGTTCATTAACCATACCCAATACTTGATCCGCAGAATTCTGAATCCAATGGAACTGTTGGGAATATGGTGGAGCAGCCATGTGCATGTAGTCACCGACATGTTGGTATATGGTAGCAACCCCGTCAACCTATACAAAGACAAATATTATGAGTTTGTTATCATGTATAAAATACAATATGGTAACTGGAATCAAGTGCACAAACCATTGTGTTAAATCTAGACCCGTCATCTTGAAATTGTGGTGGCGGGATCTCATTGGTGGTTGGAGAAATAAGATGTAGAACTGTACGATCCTTATACCACTATATGTAATCCGGTGCTACCATAGGTGTATATGTTTCTGGACCTTCTACCACGTTATCTAAACGTGTGACCCATTGGGACACATACAAAGCATGATAAGTTAACCAATCGGTGTATGGCTTTCCTAAACGTGTTATTTTGTACAACCTTTGGTGCTCTACATTATCAATATGTGTATGTTGTGGGATTTGTTGAAGCATGGAAAATTGTCTTAAAACTCGTTATGGGCAATGAAACTCAACAACTTCCCAATAAATTAATGGGCATTGGCACCTCCAACTAGTAATGCCACTAATGCATATCGCCGGTAACATGTTCATCTCCTCATCATACGGGGTCCAATTAAACTGAAAAAAAAGGTTAAATGAACGATTACGAATATATTTTTTACTCCATTTTAAAAAATAGTGTATACATTAAAAGACATTACATACACCAGCATTTCGTAGCGTAGACAGTTGAGACCATTGGGCACTCACTGAGTGTGAGGCCACGTCCGTAAACCTGTGAGTCCCAAGCCACCTTCAAACATACAACCTCATGTGAGGAGTAACCCGACTTAAACAAGGAGTAACCTAACTAAAAGGTTAAACTTTGCATATTATGAATATTGGAAACACATGTTCAATCAGTTTTTATTTTTGAGGATATTTTTATTTTTTTTTTATTTTTTTGCTGAATTTTTTATTTTTGAGGATATTTTTATTTTTTTTTTAGTTTTTTGCTGAAATAAAAATGTGCTTCAGCCAAGTTAAATGCAATTCAACTAGTATAATCTTTTATTGTACAAACCGTTTTCAACTAGTTACGGGTCAAGGGCATTTTCGGGATTAGGGAAGTTTTTAACTTTTTATTACATTTATGTACATATTTGACTTTTAATAGTCAAACTGCATTTTTCTTATCATATGAGCTTATGCACAAATCGTTTAAAGTCAAATACGGTATCAATAGTTTGTTTCGAGATATTATAGGCATACTTTGATTGTCAAGGGTATTTTGGTCACAGTTTTAGATAATTACACAAATCTGAAAGTTGCTAAAAGTTTCCAAAAGGTAATCTGAAGTACACAAACCAAATTGAACATATCACAAGTTTCAGTTTACTGGTCTAAAACAAGGTAAAAAAGGCTGCATCAAATTTATGTTAACGGGTCATTTCAGCTCAACTTTACTAAACTCCACAGGAGATTTAAGTTGTGAACGGGTCATGGTGTGGGGATCTATGACCTTTTTGTTAACCCGAAACCCGATAGGGTTGACCCGATGAACAAATCTAGTAATAAAATAGTGTATATTAACAAATGGTTCTGCCTCTTTGACCACTTACAACATGCAGATCTCTTTAAAACATATAATTAGCTAATAACAAGTATTAACAGATATTAAATAGACATACTAAGCTCCATATGCTTTTGTATAATCGTAGGTCAACTGACTCCCCATATTCGGTGCTAAACACCCGATCCTAGTCCAAGCCCACAATTGTAAAAGATACATCGGACCATATATCTCAGTAGCTGCTGGGTCTGTTGCTTTAGATAAGTTTCGGTAGAGGCATGCTAGCATAGCGCTACCCCAACTCAATGTTCCACATTCATTGAAATCAACTAGGTGATTTAAAAAATGAAGAGAAACTTTATGTCTTGTGCTATCTGCAAATAAAGTTGTGCCACATAAATAAAGAATTATACATCGTGCATGTCGTTCGCATTGTAAATCAGTTGCGTTTGGCCCTAATGGTGTCAAAATTTCTTCTAAAATAATTGATGTCTTTATACAATTACCCAAAATATCCCTGTTTATGGGTTTAATTCCTAATAACTGTTGACATTGATAGGAATGTTGTTCAACTTGTATCGATGTTTCCTTCCCCGATACAACCGCACCATCTACCGGTAACCCAAATAAGACATTAACGTCTTGTAACGTTACTGTTACCTCGCCAAATGGTAGGTGAAAAGTATTTGTCTCGGGTCTCCATCTCTCGACCAATGCGGTTATCAATCCATGGTCAAGTTGCTTATACCCACAATCCAGCACACCACTAAACCTGACACGATGTATGCAATTTTTAACGCCATCAAGTGTAAGGCCCCGTACCCGGTGGCCCTACTTTAGCGTCGGATTTACTCATAAACACAGTTCTTACAATTAGAGTTAATTAAAATTTTCGCGGAAACGTTAACTGAAAACATTATATCTTTTCTTTGATACCATAACGCAAAACATTATATTCAAAACATCATTTCTTCCATCTTCAAATGCCAGTCGTTAGATCCATGCCATGTGCCATCCTCATGCTATCTCTTCAGTCTGATCACCTGCGTGCATACTAAACGTCAGCTACGCTGAGTGAGTTCTAGTTAAACATGCAACTTGTCGTACAACACTATACACAACATATGCGTATCCGAAGACACATAATCCACTGTCTAACCTGCTACCGCTTAACCAATTAATTACCCTTACAACTTAGCCTCTTAATTACCCCTACATCTTAGCCACTTATGCCACTTCATGCCACCTTAATAACGAATAACATTATGCCACTTTGTTACTTTAATAACGGAGTCACGCATAGGCTTACCCTACCACGTACTACCATCATGCCACTAACACTCTTACTAGACCCTTGCCACTTCTATCTCACCCTTCTTCTACTTGTCTACAACACATTTTATATCATCACGTCATTCATATAATAATCAAGTTACATCACAACATTTATATACACACTAATAACCACTTGGGGATCATTCCCGAATGACGATACGCGCAATATCCGAAGATCGTTCGCACACCGACTAACCTTCCCTGTCTACGCGTGCAATATCCGAAGATCGTTCACACACCAACAAACATCCATTCATAACATACATAAATATCAAACATTATAGCATACACTTACCACTTAAGGTAAGTGTATTCACACTTCACATCGAGTATGCACACAGCCCCGAAAACAAAACAAGGAATGGGGCTAGAAACTCACCAGAACTCGTTTAACAGTTACTCCTTCTTTAGCCGTGCGCGACTAACTTGGGTCGGGAATCGATTCTTATTCTATTTCAGCTAGAGAGAGAAAGTAGGATGAAAGAGAGTTAAGTGTGTGTTTTTGTGGTGTATGGAATATGTGAAATGAAGGATTAAATGGTAATTTAAGGTTTATATAATTATGGATCATGGGCTTAGGCCCATGGTCCTTCCCTCTTTCATTCATAACCCAAGTCCATAACCCATATCCATTACCCAACACTAGCCCGACCCATACCAACTCCTACTCTATTTTATTAATATTATTTTGGAAATTTCGGGATGTTACAAGTCTTCCCCCCTTAAAGAGGTTTCTCGTAAAAGGAACACTTCTTATATTCGCACACTTTATTAGATCGCATTTGCTTTCTGGGTTATCCTTCTTACTCCTGACCGGTAGTCATCGAGCAGTGATCATGTGTTTTAGCTATTAAGGTAGCTTGTCCATGAGGCCCTCGATGTACCAAGTCTCGTCTCGTCTTCCCGAAGAACCTTGTTTTATATAATAACGCTAACTCCTAAGGCGACGCTTTACCACTACACAACAATTTATCATAACCAACACGTGTCACACCCCAACCTACGGCGGAAATGCCGGGGCGCGAACTGATTGTCACAGCTCTCAAGGTTACTATCATGCACAATATTTAAATGACAATATCTTTTAATTGAAGTCAATTATCAAATAAATCAAATACAAACAAGTACATAATTCATACTACAATACAAATTTTATATTTCTTGATTAAAATATTCTTCTAGCTAAATTCTTCACTAAGTCTTCACCAACCTGCATATGCGTATAAAATAAAGTTTTGTCAACAACACATGTTGAGTGAGCAACACACCAGTTTAGTTGTACATATAGTATATATAACAAAAATATGTAGCTGCAACAAGTCATATGAGAATAAAAAAATAACCAAATGAGCAAGTATAACTGAGATGTCGAGAAGCACAAAGGCTAACGACTGGCGTATGATCATACTAGACTGAGATTATGTTGGACCTCTCCGAATGCGAAAGCATACAAAGCAAATAAGAACATAAGCAAGTAAAGTATAAGTTGTTAACAAATAAGACAAAGTTGCAATTTTGAGTATATGTATATATGAAAAGTAAATTTACGCATATGTCCCCAAAACGTGAGAAAACAAGTAAAATAGGGGAATGTGGTACTCACCTTAGCATTAAGCAAGAGTTAAGCGAGTGCGATAAGAACGATAGTAAACACGAGTTACACTCTTCGAAAGTTGTCAACGAGAAATCCTAAGTAACAATAGTTGAGAAAATAAATATGGATAGAACAACGAAGCTATACTAGATATAAATTCGAGATTCGATGATCGGGTACACTCTAACGAAAGTTAAATATTACTTAGATTTATTATAAATTTTATTATCAAAGTTTTATCATAATAAATATGATTTTGATTATATATAAAATACAAAAAAAACATTTAAATAAATAATTATATAGATTTTATAGTTTGTATAAAGAGATTCGTTTTAATCATTTATTTTGAACTAATAATACGTTTAATGTATCTTATTATTAACAGAGCTTTCTTATAAATACATAATGTAAATACTCAATAATAAGTAATAAATACTTTATATAACTAAAATTCTTTTATAAAATACTTAATAATCATATAACTTAATAAGGTTTAATATATATATTCGAATTTATTTTAAATAAACAAAACCTTTTATAATCTTTATTACTCAAAAAAAACTTTATAAATCTCAACACTCGTTATATTTATATATGTATATAGATATAGACATATGTGTGTATACGAAAATACTTGCACAATATTTATGAAACGTAATCTTAGAGTTGTCGGTTTAATACAATTATTGATTTATAGCATTAGTTTATCCTTACAAAATCAATTGTATAACATATGTTAGTATTTAAAAATAAAGAGGCAAAAACGGGGTGACTGGGGTTTGAATCCGAGACCAGCCACTCCAGAATCTTAACATTGGCTAGGGTGCTAACCGGTTACAATACAACATCGATCATTTAAAACTAAACAGACGCATGTGACAGGTTCAACTAAGAACCCTAGAAATCATATCGGCTTAATTCATTAATATTAATCCAATTAACGTTAGGGCTATCATTCCACATGTTGTCGCGATTACAAAGATGTATTTAGTTACCTCTAACGAAGATCAGACGTGGGTGAACAGAAGAAAAACAGGGCCGCGATGAGTAGGTGATGTACGGAAACTTGCAGGCTGATACAACATAATCAAACTTAGGGGTTCAGATGGCGCTAGGTGAGGGATGATTCATACGAAAATAATTAGAATATAAAGATCGTTATAGGTATATTCCCAAAATTGATTAAGGTCGGTTTGTTTATAATAGTAAATACGAATCATGCAGATTGTTGTTTCCTAATTGCAGATGTCGGTAGCCCGAATTTAACATGACTAACAATATCCCTTGAATGTTGTTGCATGTGTTACTTGCTTATATTGCATGTGTTACTAACAATTCCCTATTTAGACGAAGTTTGTGGTTCAAGAATACTAAACGGGTCATCGGGTATGCGAACGGGTGAGATATTGTGACAATCGTCAATTTCAGGTTAACTCCGTTAACTCAACTCTGTCAATTCAAACTTAAGATCACTAAATCTATGATGCACATTTCATTACATTTAAACTAGGGTTTAAATGACGCTTAACACTTACTACATGTGTAGTCTTTCGGGATTTGCACCGAAACGCAAACGAGTTGACGCAAACGGTTGATTAATAAACGAAAAACGTCAACATAATAATTATGTGATAATTAGGTGTTAAGATATGTGTTACTTGCTTATATTGTATGTAATGCTAGACAAGAAACAAGAACTAAGTTAGTTTAAGCTAGGAAAAAGTAATACTTGGAAGTGGAGGGGCCAAAGTGTAACATAGTTTTCTATAAATATATCCTTAACAATTAACCCTAACTATTATTATTCTTCCTTCCTACTTCCGACCGCAAACCCCCTCCCTTTGCTCCTTGGCTGCCGTCCACTATACACACACCTACAACCCTCAATTCAAGCTTTTGATTGAAAAACTAGGTGCTAGGAAGGTATAATTGATCATCCTTTACATCCTTGTTACTTGATTTTGATGTTTAATGGGTTAATTGAAAACCCTAGCTTGACCGATTTCATGTATGTATAGTTAATATGATTTGTTGTTGATTGGATAATGATTTGATAACTAGATTGAATGTTGTTGCATGTTAATTGTTGTGTCTATGGTTTGAGTTCAAACAAAAACCCTAATCATGTATGTAATGGGTAATTGATGTGCATGGATGGTGTTTATGGAGTCTAGAGTGTTATATGAATGCATGATAGTTCATAGGTTGTTAATATATTGAGTTTGGATGCAAACAGTTTCTGGACAGAATGTGTATTTGATGTTTAAGTGACTGTAACGAAGTGTAAACGTGAAAATTGGTTGATATTATTGGTACTACAGTAAACTAGGTTGAATCTAGTTTCTATAAAGTATAAACTTGTAATTTTTGGACAAGTAGAAGTTAACTTTGATGATTTTACAAAAACGTTGTGCAAAACTGAACTGTTAGACCTGCTGTTAGGTTGTGTTGTAAATGTTATATCTCATGAACTACGAGACCAATTGGATTGGTTCCACTTCTGGAAGTTGACTTATTGAGTTAGGAACCTAACCCAAGTGGTCTTGCATTTATTGGATTTTTTGTTTAACGGAAATTGCAAATAACATTCTGTTGCGAATGAATTTGACTGTTATGAGTTTGCTGTAATGATTTGATGATTGTGAGAAAACTATGTGGAATAAAAATATAATATAATATGTTCTGGAAACCTAAGACATATGTGCTTCTGTGATGATTTTTGGTAAATTAATTGAAATGCTATGATTGGTGAAATAGTACAATCTTTCTAGTAGGATTTCTGTCTCGGTGAAACTAGCTGCTGAGTTGTGTAAAAATGCATGAAACATGATACTTGCTATATAATTGTTATGTTTTGACCAAAATACCCTTGCGAGGAATAATTGCTAATTGATTGCCATGATTTGACCAAATTGCCCTCATGGGGAATAATGGCTAGTTAATTATTATTTGTTGACCAAAATGCCCTTACGGGGAAAAATTGATAGTGAGGTACTTTATGAATATATGACACGTATATGATTGCTTACACATGTAATGTGTCACAAATACGCTGGTTAAAGTCACACACGATTCACAAACGAAACACGAAACATGTTATGTGCATAGGTATTATGTGCCGGGTCTAGAGACTCGATAATATTCCGACACTTAGAAAAATCTCTTTATTGTTTTAGAACGCTAGAGAGAGTTTTTCGGTGGCGCGCATCTTGGTGATTTAATTTGGGAAATTCTTCGCAAACAGTGAGTTTCACTTTCCCCTCTTTAAACTGTTTTCAAACGCTTTTCACTTGGGGGAGATAACATACTCCACAACGCATTTAAGATTTTGTTATAAATTATATATCACTTGTAAAGGCTAAGTGGCAAACGAAACATTTGAAGTCCTACACATCGAACCGGTTAATATTTTGAATAGCGAGTCACTGTTGAGTAGTACTACTGGGTTTGACAAACCCCACCCAACGCTAAACTCGACTGGAGGTCGAGCGGGTGTAATTTTGGCTAACACGTACCATGGTCTGGAGGACCTGGTGACAAGGCGCTTAATAAACGAGTCAGCTTCGGTGTCGAACACTTAGTAATACTTGTTGTATAGACTAGCTACCTATCGATATATAATTGACATAACACTATCTGGTAACGCAAAACGCTGTAACGCTGTAACGGAAAACGCTGTAACGCAAAACGCTGTAACGCTGTAACGCAAACACTGAACGCAAACGCTAAACGATTTATTTTTATATAACTTGTGAACTCACCAACCTTGTGTTGACACTTTTATTATGTTATTCTCAGGTAGCCGAGGCGGGCGCGCGGTTTAGGAACATGCATTGCTTGAAAAACTTTTAACTATGCAAACTTACTTTTAACTGTTATCATTGGTTTTAAATCGTCCTGCGTGACGTAACATTGTTTCTATGGTTTTACGCTTCCGCACTTATTTTCATTTAAACGTTTTTATGGTTTGATTATAACTGATGATTCCGATCCTGTTAGTTCACACCCTCTGACGGTAAAACTCCGTTAGTGGATTTTGAGGGTGTGACAGATTGGTATCAGAGCCATTGGTTAAAGCGAACTAGAAGCTGCATGCATACTAGACTATAACCGCGACGACCCCTTAGTTATAATGATACGCACTACATAGATTTGTGTAGTCTTGTAATCTTATCTCTTTACCTCTTTCACTCATACGCGCGCGCATACACGGCTTACCTGTAGGAATGTCGACGCCACCCTCATCATCATCCGATTCGATGACGCATGCTCACGGGAAGGAACCGCAGTTACCCACCGCATCGCCACCCCGAGTAGTCCCGGAACTCGAAACTCCCGCACCGAAGAGGTACCGCCTATCCGGAGGCATATACGAAAACGACGTTAGCTGGGATTGGTACCCTAACATGATCAGACGTATGGTCTATCGCGAACAAGTTCCCCCGTTACCTCACCCGAACCACCCTGCTTATACCAACACCCTACCACCCATAACCGAACCTGTAGAGCGAGTTCTCGCAGCTGTTGTTTCATGTTTGGAGCGTGATGTGGGTTATATGCGCTATACGAGAGCGAACGTTTCCGGACTGTTAAAAGACGGAACCGAGACTAAGGAGGAGATTGCCCGCATGGCAGCGGCAATGAAGGAAATGCAAGAAGCTAGTGATCAACAAATGAAGATTATGGGGAAGATGCAAGCCGAGATGATAGACTTGCAAGAGCAACTCCAGGTAGCAAGGACCCGAACCGAGATAGCTCTAGAGCGTTGCGATGTCTTACAAATGCAACTTGCTCAGAACGCAGCCGAACCTGAGGCAGAGCCTGAGGTCGATCCTGAGGCCGAGCCTGAAGAAGATCCCGAGGAAGATCCCGAGGAGGAACCCGAAGAAGAACCGGAGGAAGAACCGGCTGAGGAGGAGGCACACTCAGAGGTGTCCTCAGACGATGACATCTAGTGATGATGACACTTAGATGGAGGGGTTGTCTCCATCCAGACTATTATTTTTCTATGATATTAAGGATTGATTGGAAATACTTTGTAGCGAATACAATGGTTTTAATCATGAATTTTTATTTAGATTAATATGTGGTTGTGATGTGATGTTGTTTCTTATTTCTTTCATGCCTATCTTTTTATTACATGTATGGAGTGTTGTATATGAAAGAAAAATTCATGTTTAACATTTTATCTGTGATTCTAGGAAATGGCTGGAAGAAACGCTGGACGTGGACGTGGTAGCATCAACTTGACTGCAGCTGAACTCCAAACTCTGCTGAACGACCATGCAGCGGCCTTTTTAGCCGCACACGTTCAGAATCAAGCTGGAGGTCCAAGTGGAACGTGTACCTTCAAGAACTACCTTGACTGCAAGCCCAGTACGTTTAAGGGCACTGAGGGAGCTATAGGCTTCCTGCGTTGGGCTGAGAAGGCTGAGTCGGCATTTGAGATGTGCAATTGTCCCCCTGCCAGTAGGGTCAAATTTGCTGCTGGAACACTTGAGGATTCTGCCCTCACTTGGTGGAATTCGAACGTGTAGATCCTTGGATTGGAACTGGCTAATGCTATGAACTGGGAGGAGTTCAAAAACATGATGCGAGAGGAGTACTGTCCGAGAGAAGAGATTTCGAAGTTAGAATCAGAGTTCTGGTCACTGAAGATGGTGGGCTCGGAAATTGAAGCCTACACTACTCGTTCTCACAAGTTGGCTGTGATGTGTCCGTGGATGGTGGATCCGCCGAGTAAGAGGATTGAAATGTACATTGATGGGTTAGCACCGCAGATTCAGGGCATGGTGACGTCTTCCAGACCAGCCACGATTCAACAAGCGATCCGTTTAGCTCACAAATTGACGGATCAGGCTGTGACCCAAGGTGCGTTACCACCTAGGGGTTCAACCACTAAGGCCCGTGACAACCCGAGTAATGACAACAACAGCAACAGCAACCCGAGCAGTGGAAAGAGGAAGTTTGACAACACCAGATCCTCATCCTCGAACCTCCCACCGCAACAACACTACCGTAAGCCCGAATTCACTCGGAGCTTTAACAATCAAAGTCACAACAACAATAACAACGGTAGCGGGCAGGGTTCGAGCGGATATGCTGGGAAATATCCGAAGTGCAATAGGTGCAACTATCATCATGTTGGCCCGTGTAACCGTGTCAAGTGTCAGAGATGCGGAAAGATGGGTCACCAGGCGAAGGAGTGTAGAGGAGACCTTGCGGCAACGGGTGCTCCTAAACCACCTATGACGACGAAGGGATGTTACGAATGTGGGCAGGAAGGTCACTTCAGGAAGGATTGTCCCAAGCTGAAACAGAACGACAACAATGGGGTAATGGAAGTGGCAGTAATGGTGGAAGCAATGGCAAGGGAAGAGCTTTTGTGATTGGGTCGGGTCAAGCCCGCAATGATCCGCACGTGGTGACTGGTAAGTTCCCTGTAAACGATTGTTTTGCTTCTGTATTGTTTGACACTGGAGCTGATAGGAGTTTTGTGTCGAAAGCCTTTAGTCAACTCTTAGACTTAACTCCAACTCCGTTAGATGCTAAGTTTCCTGTTGAATTAGCTGACGGTAAGACTATAGTAACGACTCATGTACTTTCGGGATGTAAGTTAAAACTGTCAGGTCATGTCTTTGATATCGACCTTATTCCTTTTACGCTTAGTAGTTTCGATGTCGTTGTCGGCATGGACTGGTTATCCGAGAACCGAGCGGAGATTATATGTCACGACAAGATAGTTCACATTACTACCCCTTCCGGCGAGATCATTTCGGTCCGAGGTGAGAGGAGCAGCATGACCACCAGCATCATTACCCTTATGAAGGCGCAGAAGTATCTACGAAAGGGTCATCCGGCAATTTTGGCACAGATCGTTGAGAAACCCGTGGAGGAGAAACGAATTGAAGATATACCGGTTGTGCAAGACTTTCCGGAAGTTTTCCCGGAGGATTTGCCTGGACTCCCTCCTATTCGTCAAGTCGAATTTCAAATCGAGTTGACACCCGGTGCAGCACCCATAGCACAAGCCCCGTATCGGCTCGCACCGGCGGAGCTTCAGGAACTGTCCACTCAGTTGCAAGATTTGTTGGATAAGGGTTTTATCCGACCTAGCTTATCGCCGTGGGGAGCCCCTGTCTTGTTTGTCCGAAAGAAAGACGGGACTTTCCGAATGTGCATCGACTACCGGGAGTTGAACAAGGTGACGGTCAAGAACCGTTATCCTTTACCCCGAATAGATGATTTGTTTGACCAGCTTCAAGGATCAAGTTACTACTCGAAGATCGATCTGCGATCCGGTTACCACCAACTAAGAGTGCGCGAAGAAGATATCTCAAAGACGGCTTTCAGAACACGGTATGGTCACTACGAGTTTTCGGTTATGACTTTTGGCCTAACCAACGCACCAGCCGTATTTATGGATCTCATGAATCGAGTATGCAAGGCGTACCTCGAAAAGTTTGTGATTGTTTTCATTGATGATATTCTCGTCTACTCCAAGAACGAGGCTGACCATGAAGAGCACTTGAGGTTAATTTTGGAATTATTGAAGAAGGAACAACTGTATGCTAAACCCTCGAAATGTGAATTTTGGCTTCGCAAGGTTCACTTTTTAGGACATGTGATCAACGAGAATGGTATCCATGTCGATCCCGGTAAGGTAGAGGCCATCAAAAACTGGGAAACACCTAAGACTCCGACTGAGGTGCGGCAATTCCTAGGACTGGCCGGCTACTACCGACGTTTCATCGAGGGATTTTCAAAGATTGCTCATCCCCTCACCGCTTTGACTCACAAAGGCACTAAGTACAATTGGGGTGACGCGCAAGAATCCGCTTTTCAATTGTTGAAAACCAAACTTTGTAGCGCCCCTATTCTAGCCCTCCCCGAGGGAACGAAAAATTTTGAGGTACACTGTGACGCATCTATACAAGGTCTCGGTTGTGTGCTGATGCAACTCGAGAAGGTTATAGCCTACGCCTCTCGACAACTACGGGTTCACGAGAAGAACTACACGACCCATGATTTGGAACTCGGAGCTGTGGTGTTTGCTCTTAAGATATGGAGGCATTACTTGTACGGTACCAAGTTTACCATTTACACCGACCACAAGAGTCTCCAACATATCTACGATCAGAAGGAGCTGAACATGCGACAGCGCCGTTGGGTCGAGCTGCTCAAAGATTACGATTGTGCCATCAAGTACCACCCTGGCAAGGCCAATGTAGTGGCCGACGCCCTCAGCAGAAAAGAAACAGATAAACCCAGACGGGTGAGAGCATTGCAACTCACGATTCATGCCAGCTTACCCGATCAGATTCGCGATGCGCAAATTGAAGCTTTGAAAGATGACAATCTTCCGTTGGAACTCATGCGGGGCATGAACAAGCAACTTGAAACCAGATCGGACGGGGTCTGATATTTTGAGAACCGGATTTGGGTTCCACGGTACGGAGAGTTGAGGACTCTAGTGATGGACGAAGCTCACAAGTCCCGATATTCTATCCACCCTGGCTCAGATAAAATGTATCATGATTTAAAGGCACTTTACTGGTGGCCGAACATGAAAGCCGACATTGCCACCTACGTGAAAAGATGCTTGACTTGTGCCAGAGTCAAGATAGAATACCAGAAACCATCTGGCCTACTGCAACAACCGGAACTCCCAATGTGGAAATGGGAACACATCTCAATGGATTTTATTACGGGTTTACCTAAGACACCGACGGGATGCGATACCATCTGGGTGATCGTTGACCGGTTGACTAAGTCTGCACACTTCTTAGCGATTAAGGAATCGGACAAAATGGAAAGACTAACTCGTGTTTACATGAAAGAAGTGGTATCTAGACACGGAGTGCCTGCCTCGATCATTTCCGATCGAGATTCTCGTTTCACTTCGCACTTTTGGAAGTCGCTGCAAAGCGCACTAGGCACCCGTCTTGATATGAGCACAGCATACCATCCTCAGACGGATGGGCAAAGTGAACGAACTATTCAGACCCTGGAGGATATGTTGCGTGCCTGCGTATTGGATTTCGGAAAAAGTTGGGAACCTCACTTACCTTTGGTAGAGTTTTCGTATAATAACAGCTACCACGCAAGTATTAAAGCAGCGCTGTTCGAAGCGCTGTACGGACGGAAGTCTCGATCACCACTCTGCTGGGCAGAGGTGGGTGACAGCCAAATCACTGGTCCGGAACTGGTACTCGAAACTTCGGAAAAGATTGTCCAAATCCGAAATCGCATGGCAGCAGCACAAGATCGCCAAAAGAGTTACGCCGACAAGCGCCGAAAACCTCTCGAATTTCAAGTGAACGATTGAGTGTTACTCAAAGTCTCACCTTGGAAAGGTGTGGTTCGCTTTGGTAAGCGAAACAAACTCAACCCACGATATGTTGGTCCTTACCGGATAACTGAGCGCATTGGTCCGGTGGCGTACCGACTGGACCTACCAACGGAACTCGGTGGCGTACACAATGTATTCCACGTGTCCAATTTGAAGAAATGCCTATCTGATGAAACCCAAGTAGTCCCTTTGGAGGAACTGCAAGTTGATAAACAGTTACATTTCATTGAGGAACCAGTCGAGGTTTTGGATTGGGAAACCAAAACGCTCAAGCACAGCAAAATTCCAATCGTTAAGGTTCGTTAGAACTCGAGACATGGACCAGAGTTCACGTGGGAACGCGAGGATCAAATGATGAAAAAGTATCCTCACCTTTTTGAAGGGCTAACCAAACACAGAAAACAGCGAAACCCGGCAAACCGTCAGACATCACCGGAGGTATGAATTAAATTTCGGGACGAAATTTCTTTCTACTAGGGGATGATATGACAAACTGAAAATTTTTCTTTCTTTTTCAGACACTCATCACGACTTGACTCAAATTTTCGGGATGAAAATTCTTCAACATGGGAATGATGTGACAATCGTCAATTTCAGGTTAACTCCGTTAACTCAACTCCGTCAATTCAAACTTAAGACCACTAAATCTATGACGCACACTTCATTACATTTAAACTAGGGTTTAAATGACGCTTAACACTTACTACATGTGTAGTCTTTCGGGATTTGCACCGAAACGCAAACGAGTTGACGCAAACGGTTGATGAATAAACGAAAAACGTCAACATAATAATTATGTGATAATTAGGTGTTAACATATGTGTTACTTGCTTATATTGTATGTAATGGTAGACAAGAAACAAGAACTAAGTTAGTTTAAGCTAGGAAAAAGTAATACTTGGAAGTGGAGGGGCCAAAGTGTAACATAGTTTTCTATAAATATATCCTTAACAATTAACCCTAACTATTATTATTCTTCCTTCCTACTTCCGACCGCAAACCCCCTCCCCTTGCTCCTTGGCTGCCGTCCACTATACACACACCTACAACCCTCAATTCAAGCTTTTGATTGAAGAACTAGGTGCTAGGAAGGTATAATTGATCATCCTTTACATCCTTGTTACTTGATTTTGATGTTTAATGGGTTAATTGAAAACCCTAGCTTGACCGATTTCATGTATGATTTGTTGTTGATTGGATAATGATTTGATAACTAGATTTGTTGTTGATTGGATAATGATTTGATAACTAGATTGAATGTTGTTGCATGTTAATTGTTGTGTCTATGGTTTGAGTTCAAACAAAAACCCTAATCATGTATGTAATGGGTAATTGATGTGCATGGATGGTGTTTATGGAGTCTAGAGTGTTATATGAATGCATGATAGTTCATAGGTTGTTAATATATTGAGTTTGGATGCAAACAGTTTCTGGACAGAATGTGTATATGATGTTTAAGTGACTGTAACGAAGTGTAAACGTGAAAATTGGTTGAGATTATTGGTACTACAGTAAACTAGGTTGAGTCTAGTTTCTATAAAGTATAAACTTGTAATTTTTGGACAAGTAGAAGTTAACTTTGATGATTTTACAAAAACATTGTGCAAAGCTGAGCTGTTAGACCTGCTGTTAGGTTGTGTTGTAAATGTTATATCTCATGAACTACGAGACCAATTGGGTTGGTTCCACTTCTGGAAGTTGACTTATTGAGTTAGGAACCTAACCCAAGTGGTCTTGCATTTATTGGAATTTTCGTTTAACGGAAATTGTAAATAACATTCTGTTGCGAATGAATTTGACTGTTATGAGTTTGCTGTAATGATTTGATGATTGTGAGAAAACTACGTGGAATAAAAATATAATAAAATATGTTCTGGAAACCTAAGACATATGTGCTTCTGTGATGATTTTTGGTAAATTAATTGAAATGCTATGATTGGTGAAATAGTACAATCTTTCTAGTAGGATTTCTGTCTCGGTGAAACTAGCTGCTGAGTTGTGTAAAAATGCATGAAACATGATACTTGCTATATAATTGTTATGTTTTGACCAAAATACCCTTGCGGTGAATAATTGCTAATTGATTGCCATGATTTGACCAAATTGCCCTCATGGGGAATAATGGCTAGTTAATTGTTATTTGTTGACCAAAATGCCCTTACGAGGAAAAATTGATAGTGAGGTACTTTATGAATATATGACACGTATATGATTGCTTACACATGTAATGTGTCACAAATACGCTGGTTAAAGTCACACACGATTCACAAACGAAACACGAAACATGTTATGTGCATAGGTATTATGTGCCGGGTCTAGAGACTCGATAATATTCCGACACTTAGAAAAATCTCTTTATTGTTTTAGAACGCTAGAGAGAGTTTTTCGGTGGAGCGCATCTTGGTGATTTAATTGGGGAAATTCTTCGCAAACAGTGAGTTTCACTTTCCCCTCTTTAAACTGTTTTCAAACGCTTTTCACTTGGGGGAGATAACATACTCCACAACGCATTTAAGATTTTGTTATAAATTATATATCACTTGTAAAGGCTAAGTGGCAAACGAAACATTTGAAGTCCTACACATCGAACCGGTTAATATTTTGAATAGTGAGTCACTGTTGAGTAGTACTACTGGGTTTGACAAACCCCACCCAACGCTAAACTCGACTGGAGGTCGAGCGGGTGTAATTTTGGCTAACACGTACCATGGTCTGGAGGACCTGGTGACAAGGCGCTTAATAAACGAGTCAGCTTCAGTGTCGAACACTTAGTAATACTTGTTGTATAGACTAGCTACCTATCGATATATAATTGACATAACACTATCTGGTAACACAAAACGCTGTAACGCTGTAACGCAAAACGCTGTAACGCTGTAACGCAAAACGCTGAATGCAAACGCTAAACGATTTATTTTTATATAACTTGTGAACTCACCAACCTTGTGTTGACACTTTTAGTATGTTATTCTCAGGTAGCCGAGGCGGGCGCGCGGTTTAGGAACATGCATTGCTTGAAAAACTTTTAACTATGCAAACTTACTTTTAACTGTTATCATTGGTTTTAAATCGTCCTGCGTGACGTAACATTGTTTCTATGGTTTTACGCTTCCGCACTTATTTTCATTTAAACGTTTTTATGGTTTGATTATAACTGATGATTCCGATCCTGTTAGTTCACACCCTCTGACGGTAAAACTCCGTTAGTGGATTTTGAGGGTGTGACAGATATATGGAACCTGATATACGGGTTAACGTGTTAAATGGGTTAGATAATAATAATAATAATATTAATAATAATAATAATAATAATAATCAAATTACATATAATCCAAAGTTATTTTTATGCATTAAATAAATTATAATAACAAATAATATTAAATTAAATAACGCGATAGTTTCTCGATAAAGATTTCCAAATATAAAAAAAAGCGGGTCGGGTTTTGATTAAAGAATGTTAATTTAAAAAAATCCGAGTTGTTACAGTCTCCCCTACTTTAGGGAATTTCGTCCCGAAATTAAGAAATATTATAACAACACTGTTAAAGTTTGAGGAAAAGAAAATTTTAAAAATAAAATTTTAAAATTCATAACACTGAACCTTGAATAGTTAAAATAATACTCCAAATGCAAATCCGATAAGGGCGCTTATATATAGGATGTACCAGCGGCGTATCCACCATGTCCTTATCATTTTTACATTTGTACCGTTATCCCAACTACTTTCAGTTCTATATTATGACCCATAACTTTTACGCTTCATGATTTCCATGCGAGGACTTCGATAATTATGTTCCGGACCATAATTATTGTTATCGTAGGATGGTCCACATGATTCTTCCCATCGTGTGGATTTACAAAACGTTTGATTAAAACATGATTTTTGAGGAAACAAAAGTTTTAAGGAGTTTTAATTTAGAACACTAGGAAGTCACCAATGTACAAAAATAATTTCAAAAGTTGCAGTGAATTTTATTAAAGAAAATAAATTTTAAGACGACTTGTAAAGATATAAGTATTTAAAGTTGAAAAAGGGGTAGCTTATAAATAGTTAAAGTTAATGAAGATAAAGAAATAAGATAGAAGTAGGCTTCAATAAACAATTCATTTAATCAAAAGAAACTTTATTTATTAGATAAAAGGTAAATAGTTCAAATGGGAAATAATCCAAGTCCATAAAGAGGCGTTACAATACGTAATTAAGAAAAGACAAAATAAGATAGATAAAGGGAACGACAAAGTCTTCACAGTCGTTGAGTAGCTTAACTGACGTGACTTGAAGTACCATGAGCAGTTGCAGGAGTTGGAGCAGTTGAGGTAGATTGATTCGGCATTGCTTGGAAAATTGGAGCTTGAACAGTTTGCAAGAGAGTTGTTTGGTAGAAATATGTCGGGTAAACTTGAGCTTGTGGTTGAGAGGTTTGGTAGTGTTGGGTTAAGTAAAGGTTGACATTGATTGATGGGAGGAGTTTGAGGGTCATGAGGTTGATGGGTTTCCACAATGGTAGCAAGCACGGGTATTAGGAACGTCAGGTTGATCATGAGGGGTAGGTTGTTGCGGGACAACTTGTGCAGTAGGCATGACACGGCAAGTGTTAGTAAGATGGCCATAACGATTACATTGGGTGCATCGACGACGTAGGGATTTAATCGAGTGAAGATAGTTACAAATGGGGCATGACGGAAAAGGACCGAGGTAAGGTTTCTTGAATGAGACATTATGTAGGGATCAAAAATAAAGATTTATAAGATGAAGGTTAAATGGAGGAAATCATAAGAATAGTAAAATGTTTAATTATGAAGATAAATTATAATAATGTAGCGTTAAGAAGTATAGGGAATTGCGTCACGAGGATTAAAAGTAAGAGTTTATAAGATGAGGGGGTACATTGCATAAATAGTTATTAAATGATGTAGTCAATATGATTAATGTGTGATGACTACATGAGGAGTTAAGTCAGTTTAAAATTTAGATTTGATTAAGTTTACAATAAACTAACGAAATATAAATTGTGGATGTTGGCCTCCCATGAGCTTTCTATGGCAATTTTAATGGCCCAACGAACTAACTAAAAACAACTGAGTTGAACAGCCCATGAGCGTTACATGGCAATTTGATTGTCCAAACTAATTAACGAATTAACAATGCAATGAAGTTTGTCGGCCCAATGAGCGTTACACGGAGTTTTAACCGACCAAACTAAATAACGAACTATCGAAATAAATATGAGTATTCGGAGAATCTTGTGAAATCACCACGTTGATTACTCCAACAAAAATACGAAATCAAGTTAAGAAATGAATAGTAGGAGTACCCATGTGTTCCATGGATTTTTCACCCAACTAATCATTTAAATAACGGAACACTTATAACATTTCTGGTCCTCGGTGCATTCACGAGAGATTTTTCCCTTTTTCCTGCATCGATAGCACTAGTTTGGACTAGCCTTGCATTCTCCCAAGTGCATCTTCCTGCACACTTTGCCTATTTCCCTGGCTGCCATCTTCTGGGTCTTCTTCTCCGCATACTCCGCGACATCAGCAGGCCGTTTGGTTCCTTTCTTCCCTTCCATATCTTCCACTTCCACATCATCCGCCTCCAGATCATCATAGACCATCTCTGCTAACTCAACTGCAGACTCAAAAGTAGCAGGTTTGTTAGCCCTGACTAACATGAGGACCTTCTGGGGAAGTCCTCTGACGTAGCACTTGATCCGTTTCACCTCAGTGTTCACCATGTTTGGCACCAACCTAGACATGCGGTTAAATTCAGCGGTGTACTCGCGATGTGTCATCTTGCCCGCTTTCAGATTTAGAAACTTCATCTCGGCCCTCCCAACCTCAGCATCAGCACATAACCTTTTCATCACTAACTCCTTCAGGTCATTCCACCTCATTGCCTTAATCTCTTCTCGGGTCTTCCTTTGTTCCACAGTTTCCCACCAGTACATAGCCTCATCTTCAAATGACTGAGTGGGATAACCCACTGCTTGGTCGGGAAGACACTCGCTAATTCGGATAATCTTGTCCATAGTGGTTATCCATTGAAGAGTAGCGATTGCGTCTCCTAGACCAGTCAGCTTTGGCGGGTCACACCTTTTGAAGGACTTGTAGTTGCACCCATCTCGGCCTTTCCTCCTATCGTCAACCTTCACTGACTTAACCACACTCGACTCCTCATTCTATCTTTCATCATCTTTATTACCATTCTCCCCTGATCTCTCAGCAGTTCTTGCATGACCTTCAGTAGACTTCTTAGGATTCCGATCCTTCATGGCAGTTGCCACAACTTGGGCAATGGCAGCTAGAACAACAGGGTCGAATTATGTCCTTCGTTTTTGCTCGGATTTCGCTCAGCAGCACTTTCTTCCCCGCCCCCCGGCATTAGCAGCTGATTCAACAGAGGGTTCTCGGACCACCCGTGGCCTACCACGACGTCCGGTACGTCCTCCCGTTCCAGCAATCTCCTTTGCTCCAGCCATCGTATTCTAAAAGGGAAAACACAAATGTCATCACTCAAGGAATTATTTAGCCCGTGATTCGTAAGGTAAGTAGCTAATGACATTGATCAAGTGTAATTAACTATTTGCATTACTCCTCAGGTTCTACATTCTTCCTTTCATGATTTCACTTGCGCTAGTTTCTACTTTTAAACAGTTAATCAACCAAACAATCAATTAACTCTATCCCTAACTTGCATATATTCTTCCATTAACAATTAAGCGAACATCCTTATACATTATTAAGCATACTTTACCGTTACTGAGCTTGCTTGAGTGACACATGGCTATCTTGAACTGGCATCTTCTTTCTTTTCTTACTAAATCTCATTCTCTGATCGAGTCTAAGCATGTAGGATGCTTAAATCTCTCGAACTTTGCTCTGATACCAGCTTAGCCTCTTAATTACCAACTTGTACCCGGTGGCCCTACTTTAGCGTCGGATTTACTCATAAACACAATTCTTACAATCAGAGTTAATTAAAACTTTAACGAAAACGTTAACTGAAAACATTATATCTTTTCTTTGATACCATAACGCAAACCATTATATTCAAAACATCATTTCTTCCATCTTCAAATGCCAGTCTTTCGATCCATGCCATGTGCCATCCTCATGCTACCTCTTCAGTCTGATCACCTGCGTGCATACTAAACGTCAGCTACGCTGAGTGAGTTCTAGTTAAACAGGCAACTTGTCATACAACCACTACACACAACATATGCGTATCCGAAGACACATAATCCACTTTCTAACCTGCTACCGCTTAACCACTTAATTACCCCTACAGCTTAGCCTCTTAATTACCCCTACAGCTTAGCCACTTATGCCACTTTATGCCACCTTAATAACGAATAACTTTATGCCACTTTTCCATTTTAATAACGGAGTCACGCATAGGCTTACCCTACCACGTACTACCGTCATGCCACTAACACTCTTACTAGACCCTTGCCACTTTATCTCACCCTTCTTCTACTTGTCTACAACACACTTTATATCATCACGTCATTCATATAATAATCAAGTTACATCACAACATTTATATACACACTAATAACCACTTGGGGATCATTCCCGAATGACGGTACGCATAATATCCGAAGATCGTTCGCACACCGACTAACCTTCCCTGTCTACGCGTGCAATATCCGAAGATCGTTCACACACCAACAGACTTCCATTCATAACATACATAAATATCAAACATTATAGCATACACTTACCACTTATGGTAAGTGTATTCACACTTCACATCGAGTATGCACACAGCCCCGAAAACAAAACAAGGAATGGGGCTAGAAACTCACCAGAACTCGGTTAACAGTTACTCCTTCTTTAGTTGTGTGTGACTAACTCGGGTCGGGAATCGATTCTTCTTCTATTTCAGCTAGAGAGAGAAAGTAGGATGAGAGAGAGTTAAGTGTGTGTTTTGGTGGTGTATGGAATATGAGAAATGAAGGATTAAATGGTGGTTTAAGTTTTATATAATTATGGATCATGGGCTTAGGCCCATGGTCCTTCCCTCTTTTCTTTCATAACCCAAGTCCATAACCCATATCCATTACCCAACACTAGCCCGACCCATACCAACTCCTACGCTATTTAATTAATATTATTTTGGAAATTTCGGGATGTTACATCAGGGATTGAACTTTTATTAAAGTGTGACCAAAATTTCTGATTCCCGCGTCTAGGTCGTAAGGTGCCTGTACTATCTAAAGTCCCTTTAATCAAAGAAAATGCGCGATGATTTTTTTAAAAGAAGAATAGTTCATCATTTGTTGGACCAGGATGTAAATTAAGGCTCATCGTATCTGATTTGAGTGATTGGCGTAGCAGGGAGGGGGATGGGGGAGAGGGAGCGGATTCAACGTACCTGTTTACTTAGAGACAGACCGGATTCAACGGCAACCGGATTCAACACAACTGGAGGTAGGCGAGGAGTAATCGAAAAGAGGCTTCTAGCTGTGTGGTTAGGTTTTATGTTTAGTAAATAATTCAAAACTTGAAAGGTGAAAAGGTGAAAATTATATAATACTACAATTTTGGCATTAACCTAAATTCTTAAACTGTTAAACCACTGATGGTGCCATTTGATAACTTTCACTTGGATTTTGAATGGTGTGTGACAATTTGACGGATTGAATCGGACCGGTTTCATTTTCTTACCAGCCATCAATTCTAAAAATACTCAAAATGGTCATTTCCAAGAATAGTTGGACGACGGTTTAGAAACTAAAATCCGACAATTCAGAACTTGACACCCAACAATTTCTATAAATATAATATATTTTTAAAATTAAAGGGTTTTTGAGCGGAATTTAGATTCATTCCTAATTTCAATAACGCAACAACATTAAAGTTGAATAATTGGGATACAAATATTTGAAATACAACAATTAAAAAAACACACATGGTAATAATGAACAATCCTAACATGGCCGAGGTAAACAACGCCAAAAGTAAAAGTTATCAGCCATAAATCGCCGGTATGAGACACATGCACTTTTAAAATCTCCTGTTGGGTTAATGGGTTTGCCCATGACTAGGTGTTCCATTAGCATACACATGTAGAGCCCTTCGTTACCAACCATGTCATGGTTGGGCTTCACATAATCTTCATTCATTTATGGCAAAATACATCTTTCTGGAAGACCAGTCTTTTTCCAGTACTTGATGTTTACCAACAAAGCTGTGAAGTATACTTTGATCTTTGTAATAATAGGGTGAACAAACTCTCCATAGTTATTGCCATCTACATTTGCAACACAATACATAATCAATTCCTGTGTTTGGAGCTCAACACGAACAAGTATCCATTTCTTATTTCCATAACAAAACGGAAAAAAAGACCTTATCTACATCCAGGAAAGAAGGAAAAGGATTGAACTTTCCGTTAGCATAGGTAACAACATTCTTGCTACACGAGTCTACCAGGCCATTGTAAAACTGAGGTGGTAGAATCGTCCAATGCATGACTAAAGACCGATTCTCTTGTAGTTGTCTATGTCTCCAATTCATCATTCTACCAACCCAACCTTGAATATGCTATAACATAATAATGTTAATAAAGTAAGTATTTCTTCATGTTAAATAAATAGAATAAACTAAACTTATAAAACTCGTACAGTTTCTGTGAGGTAACCTTGACCGAGAACACCGAGTAGGATCCCCAAAACCGATTGTCAAGTTGTAATGGTGTAAAGAAAACAGCCGAATAACAAAACGGGCATCCCCGTTATTGTAGAATTTGACAACATCTTTTGACCAGTTATTAGACTCATCGTCTGGAATCGCCCATGTGTGTGAAGTATTTTGGTGAGTACTTTGTCTTTGTGGCGTATATTCATGGGCTTGCGTGCTTTGCGGTCGGTTTTGATGTTTGTTTACGTCTTGAACTTGTGTCTCGTAAGACGAAGAACCAGACTGACTCTTTCGACGCCTCCCTTTGTTAGCTATCCAACTTGATGTTTTCTCGATTGGTTGAGAATTGTATCGGTTAGCCATTTTTATTTGATTAGAGTTAGAGGTGATGAGGAATTGGATGGAAGGGGATATGGATGATGTGTGGTGAATAATGTGGCTGTTATATATAGACAAAGTATAGTAGTACTGTGGATTATAAAAACAATGTTTTTGAATAGTTTTTTTTTTCTCATAGCTTTGAAGATCTCAAACGATCCACTTTGACCACCTACAATATGTTGCTACGAACTTTGTTTTGGACACGATCAGTTTCTTTGCGAAGCACATACGTGATAAATGTCAGAAAAGAAAAAATCATGGTAAAAACACAGCGTATGTCAACAAATAATTACAACCAAAGTTTCAAAAAAATACTGTTTTTTGTATAACTTTTTTCACATATTTGAAGATCTCAAACGATCCACTTTGACCACGTACAATATGCTGCTACGATTCTCATTTCGAACGCCGTCAGTTTGTATGCGAAGCATATACGTGATAAATGTCAGAAAAAAAAAACCATGGTAAAAACTCAGTGTATGTCAACGAATAATTACAACCAAAGTTTCAAAAAAAGTGTTTTTTGTATAACTTTTTTGACAGATTTGAAGATCTCACATACCCTGCTTTGACCGCGTACAATATGCTGTTGCGATCCTTGTTTCGAACGCGTTCATTTTGTTTGCGAAGCATATACTTGATAAATGTCAGAAAAGAAAAAACTATGGTAAAAACAAAGCGTATGTCAACAAATAATTACAACCAAAGTTCAAAAAAAACTGTTTTTTGTATAATTTTTTTGACAGATTTGAAGATCTCAAACACCCCGCTTTGACCGCGTACAATATGCTGTTGCGATCCTCGTTTCGAACGCGGTCAGTTTGTTTGCGAAGCATATACGTGATAAACGTCAGAAAAGAAAAAATCATGGTAAAAACACACCGTGTCTCAATAAATAATTACAACCAAACTTTCTAAAAAGACGCCATTTAGTAAACATTAAACCAGTATTATACATCATTTTATACAAGTACTTCTACATAATTTTTCATGAAACGCAAATTCATCATTCAACTTAAACTTAACATAAAAGACAATAAAACATTAAAGTGTAAACGTAAAACATAAATGCATCACTCATTTTGGCCCCCACGAGAAGTAGTCCCAAGAATCATCAGAATTATATCCTGGATCATACAATGGGTCAGGTTCAAAGTCATAACAATCTAGTACTGCTTGTGTTGGGGGGGGAGGGGGAGTGTAGCGGTGGTTCGTATTCCTTTTCGGGGTCCGTTTCGTACCCTTCCGCCCAATCTAGCACTTCTTTTGTGGGACGAAGAGGAGGAGGAGAAGGAGGTGGATACTCATCTAATAGTGGCTGATTATCATCTTCACCATCTGGGTAAACATTAGGAGGGTTAACAGGTTCAATCAGATCAATAGCAGGTATTGTTGGGTGATTAGGAGGTACTACCATATTGTTAGCTGGAACTTCAACCGGGGGATTATTTGATCCGAAATATCGAAGGTTTTCAAACACATTCTTCGGAGGTGTACTAGGATCAGAGTACATTTTATATGTATGTGTTGAGGATGCTAACACATGTGACTGGTGAATGTGTGTAAGAGGATGAAGCATATTTATACTTGTCATATATATATATGAAATAAAACAAGTTTTTACTAATATTAGTATAAATTAAATTAAATATGTAGTAAATATAAAAGGTAGAAGCAGATCATTTTTGTATACTATAAATCAGTGTCGGCCTTTAGGGGTGGCTGGGTGGTCGACGGCCACAGGCCCGACTCCCAACCATAAGGGGTTATGGGTTCTAGTCTCATTTGAAACATGTCTAATCTTTTTTTATGCAAAAGTTATTTACACAACACAAATTATAACCAAGTAAACCCATATAAAAATTAAATTGTTTAAACCCAACAAAATACTCATTTTACTCCTTTTACATAAGGCCCACAAAAATTTCGTCCTCGAGCCAATACTTTTTTTGCATTTTCGGTGCCGGCCATGCTATAAATACAAGGATGTATCTTCATCATCAAACACAATTAAGATGTCACTTAATAGAGGAAAAGGAAGAGGCAAACCAAATGCAAGGCAACACGACAAGTCATCTTCTAGTTCACATGTGGCGGCCGTCAACATTCCCTCACCAATAGACAACCATGGTTGGCTTCTGCAGGACCGTCATCAATGGTCTCGAAATGTTTTGCAGTTTTTATACAATGGAGATGCCACATTTTGTAGGATTCATTATATGGATCTTACACCACTTGACCAAGATTTTTGGGGTACTCTCCTAGGGTTTCGTGGAAACTGTCATTTAGGGTTAATTGTAAGTAATATTCATAAATTTTATGCAAAGAATGTTGATGTGCATCAAATACTATCAATGTTTGTTTAATTAATTGTTATAGCATATTCGGGCCTGGACAAACAAACTAATGTTTTGGCGGACAGAAGAAATAAGAAGAACGACGGATTCACCAAGCCATGATCGTTGGACGATACTCCCATGTGACTTTTCAAAACTGATTATTGATGGGTCATATGATGTTCGACAGTATGGTGACGGGACGGACGAACTATACCCTCCTTTGTGGGAGGTTGACACGGTAGCATATTGTAATTAAATTTATTTATTTTTTCTATACACCAAATATAAAACTTTTTCTCGGTTTTGGCAGGTATACATACCTTTATCTATCGACGATGAAAATTGGTATCTTTTTAAAATTTGTATGGTGACACTAGAAGTTCATCTATTTGTACCTTATGAATGTCGCCCAAATACATGTGATTATGACACTAGAAGTTCATCATGCATTCATTGATTAGTTCACTGAATTTTGGTGGAATTTGAGGCATTCTTCATATGGTTTCTAGGACATATATCATATTGGAAACATTCAGGCAAAGAAGAGGTCAATGAATATGGGGAAACGGTGTGGCCTTATAATGGTGGTCATATTTGTCCAGATTCAGGTGTTGTAATTTGTATGTTGTTGCGTAGGTTGGTTCAGTCTGGGTCATTGTCATGGGAAGAAGTAAATTTACAAGATGCGTGTTTGAGATTCAGACGTTTTATGGTGGACGAATTGTATGCTAGACGCAGTATGTAGTCATTTAATGTTGGGATGTTCTAGTTATTATTATTATTGTTGTTGTTGTTGTTGTTGTCTACCAAACATCTAACCACTCCATCTATATGTACCCACCTTCCCTTTTTTTCACTTATCCACCTTTAACATCAATTTATGGGAATGGCAAATCGTGAACACAAAATTCACCTACATTTTCATTTTCACATCAATGTTGAAGAGCCTAACCATCATAATCATCGCCCCCAAAATGTTCAACAACCAAGCCGTCACACGCCCAATCAACGACACAGTCACCATCACCATCACCATCGTCGTAGTATGCAACAACCATGTCGTAACCAACCCATTCAACAACCTACCATAACCAACCCATGCAACAAACAAACCATAACCAACCACTTCAACAACCAAACACAAACCCTCCACTTGAACAACCAAATCGTCAATTTGTTGAAGAAGACGATGGACTAGAAAGGCCTTTGAAGGCTCCGACTTTGAAGAATATCTCGCTGAAATAGAATTTCAAGCTTATCGAGAGTTATTGGAAAGTCAAGAGTATAACTCAGAAGCAGAAGACCACAGCTCTTAGGTTATTACAGTATGTTTAGTTAGTGTTTAATTATGTTTAATTGTGGCTCACCATATGTGTAATATTATATGTTTGTAATGTTAATGTATTAGATATATCTCAGTGCTTTCTCTATAAACATATAAAATAAATAAAACAATTAAAACGGTAACTGGCAGTAGCAATGTAGCACTATTAAAAAAATAATAAATAATAAAAAGAAAATATGTTTTTTTGTAAATTAGTGTTTATAATATTTAAAAAATCATTCTTAATATTAAGAGTTATTTTGGAAAATAAGTAAAAGTAAAAACAAAAAATTGTCTAATCAACCAGAAAGTACATTATTCACATTCGTCATTTGGAATGGCGGATGTCAGGATGACATCTTCCATTTCAAATGGCGGATGTCCATCAAATATTAAAAATTAAAATTACACATATACCATACTTAATAAAAATATCTTTTTAATATTACATTTTTTATTTTTTAAATAACTGTATTTCGAAAACTAATAAATAATAAAACTAAAAAAGCGTATTTTATCAAAATTACATATATTAGTGTTTAATGTTAAAAAACTTTCTATTTTTTTAAAGTTATTTAGAAAATAAGTAAAAATAAAAATAAAAAGGTAGCGTGTGGTTAAATCAGCCAGAAAGTACACTATTCACATCCGCCATTTGAAATGGTGGATGTCAAGAGGAAATCTGACATTTCAAATAACGGATGTCTGAAAAATGTATTCCTTAAATTACATATATTAGTGTTTTTAATAAAAAAAAATCTTTTTAATACTAAATTTTTTAGTTTTTTATATAATGTTATTTTGAAAAGAATAAATAATAAAAAAATGTATTTTTAAATTACATATATTAAGGGATTTTAATAAAAAAAATATTTCTTAATATTAACTATCTATTTGTTAATTTCGAAAAATAAGTAAAAATAAAAAAGAAAAAGGTAGTGTGTTGTCAAATCAACCAGAAAGTACACTATTCACATTCGCCATTTGAAATGGCGGATGTCAAGATGACATCTTCCATCTCAAATGACTTTATCAAATGGTGTTTTTTATTAAAAAAATTTAATATTAAATTTTGTATTTTTTAAATAATGACATTTAGAATACATAAAAATAATAAAGATACAAAACATATTTTTGAAAAACGTTATTTATTAAAAAACGCTTTTTTTTATTTGATAAATAAGGTTGTTGGTTATTAAGTAAATAATAAAAAAAAGTAAATAATATAAAGGAAAAAGGGACTGATACAGTGTCAAGTTAGTCAAAATCACTATTCACATCCGCCATTTGAAATGGCGGATGTCCATCAAATGGTGTTTTTTATTAAAAAAAATTAATATTAAATTATGTATTTTTTAAATAATGACATTTACAAAACTAAAAAACTAATAAAGAGGCAAAACATATTTTGAAAAAAACGTTAAAAATAATTTTTTTTATTTTTTAAATAAGGTTGTTGGTTATTATAAGTAAATAATAAAAAAAAAGTAAATAATATAAAAAGGAAAAAGGGTGTGTTGTCATGTCAGATCAGTCAAAGTCACTATTAACATTCGTCATTTGAAATAGCGGATGTCAGGATGACATCTTCCATTTCAAATGACGGATGTCCAACAAAATTCACTTTTACCAATAGGGGTAGGCTACTTTGGGATATATGACCTGCCAGTCAAAATGACGGATCAACAGTGTTGACATCCGCCATTTCAAATGGCGAAACACGAATTAAATATTCGTGATCCGCCATTTCAAATGGCGGATGCCAGGGTTGTCGTCCACCTCACCAGACGCCCTACATGTTTGTCAAGATCCGCCATTTGAAATGGCGGATCACCTATTTTTCTAATACTTCTTTTCTCTCTCCTATAATCCATCTTAACCTTCTTGCTTTTCCTATTTTGAAAAATTTTTCGTTTACTTTTAGTCATTAACTTGACGATATTTTAAGCCAACCAAATTTTGCCACTTGCTATAATATAGTTAGTTTACTTTATATATAAGAAAAAAACTAACGTCCAACCTTTAAAAAATAGTCGCCCACCAAGAATATATATATGGTCGTCAGTTGAATTTGTGCATCCTTCGCAGGTAATTTTAGAATCATGATCAACATAGTCCGTTGACTAGTAAGAAAGGGAATTCAAATAATCCCAATGCTCACTCAAGAAATATTTGATGGCGGTTCTATCTTTTTTTACGTATATTTGACGACGGTCTTACCTTTTAATGTCTCCCAGGACCAACATAAGATTGGTAGATCAGCTCGTGTCTCAAAGTAAATCGGGTGGTACTGGGTTTAACACTAGACCTCCACAATAGATACATCATACATACCTATTTACCACCAAGGCAACATTGTACACTATCATAACGTTTGGTTGTATCACTCCTAGTTATTACTTTGATAATATGTATCCAATCATCCCTTTAATAGTTTAATTTTCTTGCACATTACTTCTCATTCAATGTGCTGAGAGAATACGATAAATTCTTACTTTTATATATATATATATATATATAGTTATAGGAACTGAGAAACACGCAGACGATAGTGATAAGCAGTCACCATGGAAAGCTATGTGTGGACGGATTTAGAGTACTGATAGTTGACAAGGGCGGTGGCCATGAAGAGAATCCGTTGGTCGCATTGTTCTCCCTTCAAATGACTATATATACATGGTCCTTGATACTAATAATCTTTTTGGTAAAGATTGTCATCTTTGTATGCTAAGGCAATGTGTAGTGAAGAGGCTACAAAATGAGGCGTTTTGCGTCATGTGACGCCCAGTTAAAAAATTGTGGGTTTTTGTTTAGGGGTGTAGTGGTGGTGTAGCCCAACATATATATATATATATATATATATATATATATAGAAAACGGTTCAAATAAAAAGTAGTTGTTTACTAGGAATGGTAAGAACCAATAGAATTTTGACATTTGGCATTAAAACCTATGGTGAAAGAATAATTCTAGAAAACAATGTCGGTTATAATAGTGAAAGAGTAATTCTAGGAAACTATGATGGTTTTGGGTAATTTTAAATCTCAACCATTGATTGATATGATCCAATGACTATGATTTATTCTTAGTCTTCTTAGGAAACTACTTATTTTTAGGATAACTCTCCCCTATATATATATATATATATATATATAGAAAAGAGTTAAAATAAAAATACATAAAATTTAGTGTTTGGAAACTATGTAGCCTAAATCCTTGATCATAGGAAACTATTTGTTAATTTGAAAACTGCTAATCTCTACCATTAGATCCTAGATCTAAGGGCCTATATTTATTCTTATTATTCCTAGAAAACTATTTCTTTTTATTATAACCCACCCATATATATATATATATATATATATATATATGTATGGGGGTGGGATCTAGAGAGTACTCTTCTAAATGAGAGAACTAGAGAACCCTATTATTTCCATTGATTTCACCTAATCAAAATTGAAAAAAAAAGAAATTGATAACAAAACCCGTTTTTATTAAGAAAGGGCAATTAAGGAATTACCAAAATTTAACAAAAAACCCGCCCAAAACCATCGTTTTCTATCTGTAACATCCCGAATTTTATATTAGTAAATAAAAGAAGTCCATGATTTAAAAACGAGTGTTAATATTTAATTAATATTAAATATAGAAAGAATCATGGACTTGGGTAATTACATGGATTAAGATGGTGGGATGGGCCTTAGGTCCATGGGCTTTAAGGGACATAAATACCCCTTAAACCATCCTAAAACCCTAACTTCCCATTCCATCTTTCCATAATCCCTACACACACCCAAAACACACACACAACCCGAACCAAGATCCAAAGGTGAGGACCCGAGCTTGTTGGTGCTAGATCGTCGTGACGAACCAAAGCAACATCAAAGACCAGCTCGTGTTCGTAGTTCGACTCGTTTACGGTACGTTTATATCGAGAACTTGTTCGTTTAGGTTTGGATTGGTATAGAAATGATATATCTGTGTTTGTATGGTAAAAACGAATCCTACAAAACTAAACTTATTGAAAATGGTTAAGATTTGATGGGTTAATCGATTGATAAAAGAACCCGTAACCCCTTAATCATCGATGTTAGGCCGATTTGATGGTTGGGGTTTGTAGGCGCTGGTTAGACGATTCCGTTGATACCTAAATCGAGTTATTTGGTTAAGAAACGAAGATGATTATGGGATTTAAGAACGAACAGTAGCTGCAGCTGGACAACTTCGCTGTAGTTAAGTTCGCCTGATGATAACTTCGCCATATGCTAAGTTCGCCTGATGACAACTTCGCCTGCTAAGTTCGCCTGATGACAACTTCGCCATATGCTAAGTTCGCCTGATGACAACTTCGCCATATGCTAAGTTCGCCTGATGACAACTTCGCCATATGCTAAGTTCGCTTGATGACAATTTCGCCTATGCTTAAGTTCGCTTAATGATAAGTTTGTTGGAATTAGCAAATTAGAAAATAAATTAAAAACCAAATGAAAAATGTGCTCGACCCCAGCCAGGGGCTCTGCCCCTTGGACCCTGCTAGGGGCTGCCGCCCCTAGAACCCCGCTGCCAGGGGCGCTGCCCCCGGACCCCCGTTCGTTGTGGGTTATATAAAGATAGAAATACAACATGAGTAGTAGTAGTTAATTGATACATGTAAATATTATACAGTTAGCCGTGCACAGCTCAAGAAGGGAATAACGATTAACGGAGAGCGTAACAAGATTCAGGTGAGTTTCTAGTCCCATTCCTTGTTATGTTTTTCAGGCCTGTGTGCATACTCGATGGGATTAGTTAATACACTTACCTTAAGTGGTAAGTGTATGTCATATATGATATATGTGATAGATATGAATGATTGATTGTCGGTAGGTGAACGATCTTCGGATATTGCGCGTACTGTCAAGTTGTAAATAAAGATATGAATGTTATAAATGGATGATGTATGATCGTTATGAATGAATGCTTGTTGGGGCGTGAACGATCTTCGGATATTGCACGGACCGACAAGAAGTACGATAAATGAATGAGGTGAAGAACGCCTAGAGTGTTCTTATGCTAATGTAATTATGGTATATATGAAGTATGTGTATACAGGTACACGAATGGTATATGAGTTCTACGTTCGACATAGTAAGTTAGGATGGCAAATCCCTCTAGCTTCTATTGGACATAGACTTGGCAGGTGAGGGCGTAGTTAAGGACTGCGGGCCTTATACGTGATATAGGTGATAGATGTAAACGTAGATAGGGACGGTGGGCCTTATACGTGTTACAGATAATAGACGACAATGTAGTTAAGGACTGCGGACCTTATACGTGCTGTAATTGTAATGTGG
This sequence comes from Bidens hawaiensis, assembly GCF_021521415.1. Taxonomy (NCBI): domain Eukaryota; kingdom Viridiplantae; phylum Streptophyta; class Magnoliopsida; order Asterales; family Asteraceae; genus Bidens; species Bidens hawaiensis. The sequence goes on along the minus strand of NW_027493260.1, from coordinate 113,291 downwards.
TGGCATAGGGGAGGACTGTGGACCTCGTACGTGCTATGAATTGGTTGCAACATAGGGAAGGACTGTGGACCTTGTACGTGTTGTGGATGTAGGATGGTATAGGGAAGGACTGCGGACCTTGCACGTACCATAAATGGTGAACATAGGTAAGGACTGCGGACCTTTTACGTGTTCACAACCTTGAGTACAGGTATAGACGGCGGACTATGAACGTACTCTCGGTAGACTGAGGTTAGTGATTGTAGATATGTATGTATGTATGGTAGTAAGTATGTATGTAGAACAGAAGGGTAACTAGTTAAGTATGAGTATGTATCTTCGGATACGTAAGTATGTATGATATGAGTATGTAATGTATGATTACCTGATTAACTAGAACTCACTCAGCGCAGCTGACTTTTAGTATGCACGCAGGTGATCAGACTGAAGAGTTAGCATGACGATGGTACGTGGCATGGACTGAACGACTGGCATCTGAAGATGAAAGAAATGATGTTTTAAAAGTAATGTTTTAAGTTGGTTTTAAGGAAAAGATTAAATGTTTTGTAATAAACGGTTAAGTTTTATATTCCGCAAAAGTTTTAATTAACTCTGGTTTGTAAGAACTGTGTTTATGAGTAAATCTGACGCTAAAGTAGGGCTACCGGGTTCGGGGCCTTACACTATCTCTCCCCTCCCCCTCTCTCTCCCGATCTGCAGATCAGTCGTTCATCCATCCCAACCTAGACTTTCTTCAAACCAGACGATTCTCTACCGAAGAACGCAATTAAACGCGAAGAACGCATAATCGAAGCCGAAGAACACTACCAGGTAATCATTCAATAGCCGATTCTCTATTTTTTCGTGCTTTATATCTCAAAATTGTGTAACAATATGCTGTTAATAACTCGTATACGTGTAATTGCACATATTTATTACATGAGTCATTAGTATATTAGACATAATCGAAGCAAACATATGATATTATTGTGCGTTTTGGTTGTGAGTCAAACATTATTTTGTGTTACCACTACACATACGCATTATTCTCTATTTTTCATGCTTTATGTCTCAAAATCGTGTAACAATATGTTGTTAATAGCTCATATACGTGTAATTGCACATATGTATTACATGAGTTATTAGTATATTACACATAATTGAAGCACGCTTATGATATTATTGTGCGTTTTTGGTTTTGAGTTAAACATTATTTTGTGTATACCACTACACATACGAATTATTCTCTGTTTTTCGTGCTTTATATCTCAAAATCGGGTAACAATATGCTGTTAATAGCTCGTATACGTGTAATTGCAATATGTATTACATGAGTCATTAGTATATTACACATAATAGAAACACGCATATGATATTACTGGGTGTTTTTTGTTGTGAATCAAACATTATTTTGTGTATACTACTACACATACGCATTATACTCTGTTTTTCATGCTCTCTCTCTGAAAATAGGGTAACAATATGTCGTTAATAACTTGTATACGTGTGATTGCACATACATATTACATGAGTCATTGGTATATTACACATAATCGAAGAAAAAACATATGATATTATTGTGCGTTTTTGGTTGTGAATCAAACATTATTTTGTGTATACCACTCCACATACGAATTATACTCTGTTTTTCGTGCTTTAACTCTGAAAATTGAGTAACAATATGTTGATAATAGATCGTATACATGTGATTGCACATATGTATTACATGAGTCATTGGTATATTACACATAACTGAAGCAAACATATGATACTATTGTACGTTTTGGTTGTAAATCAAACATTATCTTGTCTATACCACTTCACATACGCATTATACAATGTTTTTCGTGCTTTTTTTTAGTTAATCGAGTAACAATATGTTGATAATAGATCGTATACATGTGATTGCACATATGTATTACATGGTCATTGGTAAAATACACTTAAATCGAATCAACCATATGTCGTTATTGTGCGTTTCGGTTGTAGATCGAACACTATTTTGCATATACCGCTTCACATACGCATTATAATTTGTTTTATATGTATGTATTATTTTAACCAAGCAATAAAACGTTGATGAAAATTTACTATTTTTTTGATTGCATATAGGCAGCACATAATTACTGTGACTGACTGAGTGTTTTATAGATAAGTGTGTAAAAATACTTTAATGTTGTCCTACATGGTCACAAAATGCATATAAATGCATAGATGTGTTACATTATAACATGAATAGAGTAAGGACTTGTATGGTGTTTGTTTAGGTATATGTACATGCAAATATATGAAACTTTTATCATGTATACTAACACGTGGACATAATTTATACAGGTATGAACAACAAAAAGATGACAGTTTTAAAACTTACAAAGAAAGGCAAATGGAACGAAACATAATCTAAAATCAGATGGCCAATACAAGTACCTATAATGGATAACGAAGAGCAGACGGATCATGTGGTAAAAAAGATAAGAATTGTATATAGCAAAAAAAAAAGTAAAACACAGTCGGCTACTGATACAGAAACATGTAAGTTATGATGTTTATTTATTTTTTTTCGTTATTTTTAAAAGCATGAAATGGTCAACTATATATTTTTTTTTTGTTTTTTTAATTTTATACGTTTATTTGTTTCTTTCACAAATATAGAAAAATCAAAGAAGTCACGCTCATCAGGGCATAAAAGGAGCAGGACATCGAATCAAGGAATATCGTCGGACGTTGAGGATGCAAGTCCAGGTATAAAACTACCAAACGCACACATACTTGTTAACACATATTATATACATATATGATATTTCATATATTTTACAGCAAAAGTTGTATCAAGATCATCAAAACGTGCATGCGTTTTGAGACGTGGAAAACCGGATGTTGACGTATCTAATAGCAATGAAGGTGAGTACATGAGCATTATATGTTGTATTACACCTATGCAATACCATTTTATGTAGACAAAGTATTAATTCGTCTTATACGTTTACGCATATAGCACATACACATTATCGATGAGTCGAACGTTTACACGTATATGGTGTATTAAACATTAATGTGGACTTCATGTAGTGCGCATATGCATTGTCTACGCATAATCTGTATCGTTAGTGCAATACGCATATGCATTACATTATTTAATGTGTCTTATACGTTTACGCATATAACACATACGCACTACCAATGTGTTAAAAATTTACTCGTATATGGTGTATTAAATGTTGATGCAGATATCATGTATTGCGTGTATGCAATGCATATGTATTGTATGCATCATTATTGCAATGCGTATACGCATTACAGTAAGAAATGCACATGCGTACTACTGTTGTATTTCACGTTCAAGCGGACTCATTGTATTACGTGTACGAAAGCGCGTGCATATTACGACATGTTACATGTAGGCCATAATCATGTATGACATGTGTTTTAGATATGTATACATATTTGCGTTATTAGTGTATTAAACATACGTGTTACCTGTGTTTTAACACGTAGAAAGAAAACTGCCAAGGGAAAGATAATAGTGGCAAAACAGTATGAAGGGGGTGGGTTACGTACTCGCTCGTCACCAAAACAGCTATTTTCATGCATCGAAGGGCTGTCAAAGGACACAACGTGACGCTGTTCGAAGCATAGGGTTTTGGAAAATGCTACAAATTAAAGTAAACGGTATACCGGCGGGATTAGGGTATGTTGTGGTTGATAAGTTCAACCCGAATAATTTGGAAATTGATTTGGGTTCAAGTAAAATAAAAATAGACAACGACACAATCCACCAATTACTCGGGATACCAAACAGCGGTATACAGTTATCGTCGATGGAGTGTACCAAGAAGTTTGTAGGAATACAAAAGACTTGGGAAGATAAGTACCCGGGAACATATGTTACACCATCTGAGATAGCTGAAAAGATTGAAGATAATCGTGAGGACGGTGGGATAATGTTCAAGCTTGACTTTTTGGCGATGTTCCCTAGCGCGATGGGGGAGATTCAACAGGCGGGGAAGTGCAAGCTTGAATTAATTCATCACATAAGACAACGACACAAACATTTGGAGCTTTGACATTGGCTGGTGCTCCTGCATCGTCGACTCGATGAAAAAATGCAAGTCTGGTTGGAGAAGATGCGACCTGAAATCAATGTTCACCGGCCCCTTGACGATACTTGTGGTACGAATTTCATTAAATAAATTATTGTAAATTTTTTTAGCATTATTTAACGTGCGTGTATCTAACAGTTGTAAAAAATGACAGTTAACCTATGTGGATAGAGTTGTATCTCCCAGGTTTAATGCGGAACGTAGCATGAGCCCGATAAAATTTTGGAGCATGGCAAATTTGCAAAAAAAGGGAGAAGTTAGAAAAGAAACATGGAGGTTTTGGACAGAGTGATATGAGGGATATTTATTTGGGCGTTGATGGAGATGAAAGCGAGAACGAAATAGAGATTAACAAGTTTGCAAATATGTATAGCCTGAATGATCTGACGGTACGAGTTACAACCATCACACGTGTATATATTTAGTATAATGGGACTATTAGCATTAATTAATTATGATGTGCTTTTTTATTAACATGGACATGTGACCAAGCTTGACACGCTATTCGAATCTGCCATCAAAGACAAAAAAAAGTAATCGAAGGAGCTCTGCGTGAAGCACATTCGGCTTTTCCAAACATTAGCGAGATAAAGACTTTTGTTGACAGGTATAAAAACTTATACAAAGATGTTGTGAACGTTGAGGGTGACAATGCGAATGTTGATGGTGAGAAGATTGAAGACGAGGCTGAAGAGGAGGAGGGTGACAATGTGAACGTTGATGGTGAGAAGATTGAAGACGATGCTGAAGAGGAGGAGGGTGGTTTGAAGTTGGATGACATGATAAAGAATATCACAGCTAAAACAAAAGAAGTCGATAATGAAAACCTAGTTTCAGTCTCGGTTTCAGCTCCCAAGAATCAGGTGGCATGGACAACAACACGAATGCTAATGAAAACACGGGTATAGTGTCATGCCAACCTGTTGACGTAGATCAGGTGATGAGTGATGAAGAAATGATGGTTTGTCGGTACCTAAGAGGACCGATAGAGTTTAAAAAGAATAAGGAAAGAAATAGCACAAGGTTGAAATCTACAAAACTTTCGAAGAAGGAAGAAGATGGGATTGTTGATAAAACATTCAGGTAAAAATGTTTTATTAAATTTTTATACACGTATTATGTTTGTAATTACATATGAAAACACAGTAGTGCGTGTATGTAGCAATATGCACATATATTAATGCATATACGTAACACGTTAATATGGCAGCGGCGTGTATGTGTACGGTTCATGAAACATTATGTAAGTATTTATGTTTCATGCATACAAGTTATTAAGCTGGTGCATATATACACTTACTATATTAATGCGTATACGCATTAAAGTGCGTATGCGTGCTGTTAATTATACATGCGTGAATAATACGTATATGTACTATATAAACATATATATAATGTTAGTATTTGTTATCATTTTAATATTATACAGAAAGGATATGTTTGACGCCGACTATGGTGATTTCACGAGAGCTTATTTGTTGGAATCTTTGTTGTCGAGTAATCCGGTTCAGCAAAGCGTGGTTGACTATTGGGTCACGGTTTTAAACTATCAAGAACAGTTTAGAAGCCTGGGGTCAATAAACTGTTTATTTTGTCGCGCATCAACGATTGTAAGTCTACAGTATATATCGCCTTAAAATAATTTGAATAACACTTATATAAATTAATGTTGAAGTGACATTAATTAATCGTGCAAGATTGGATGGATGATTACCAAAACGAAATCAACAGATGTACAAAGAGTAGACACGTTTCAAAAAAATTTGTTGTCTGTGCTAAATAATGATAAAATCAAGATGGGTTTACGAGAGTATGATGCGGTGGTGTTGCCGATTTTTGAAAAAAAAAATCACTTTTATGTAATTACGTTTGACATGAGGGACGCTGGTGTTTATATTTTCGACAATATGGCAAAGACCGTGCATGGAGTTAGAAACAACACTGTTTACGCAGATAAAAGCACGCCGTACAAAGTGGTAAGTCAAAGCACAATATAAAAATATTATTAGTGATGAATACAAGTAGGCAGTCGGTGATACACATGTTTAGTATGTTAACAAATTGAACGTGTAATACATTATAAATATATACTGTTGTCATACACGTTTGTTATAATGATTTTTTTTTTCGTTTACACAGATTGACATATTCAGCAGGTACTTGACATTGGTTGGGCACCCAAAGGCGAAAGAGATTAGGCTTACATGGTGCCAACAAGAGTGAATTAACCATGGAAAACATCAAGCAACGTAACAGATTGTGTTGTATTCGCGATGCGACACATGGAGTGTTATAGAGGAGGAGATCATGTCGAGTGCGACTTCAGTGTGGAAGAGGACAGAAAGGTAGAGCATATCAATATTCTCAGAATGAAGTACATAGCCCGCATACTGCTTTTGGGAGTAAACAAAGTAAGAGGTGACATGTTGGCGGATGCTAGGGATTGGGAAAACAGAAAACCAAAACAAGTTGTGGCTAAAAAGGTTCGTTTTAAGGAGGGTTGATGGATAGTTTTGTGTTTATTGATAGTTAAGAATGGAACAAATGGTAATTGGGTAAAAAACATATGGTGTAAGGTAGTTTATGACATGCTTATTTTGTTTGTTTTGACATGTGTAATTGAATTAGATGGTTGGATGGTATGGTTTTAAGCATTTGTCTTGATTGTTTTGATATTTGCAAGTGAATGGAACAGTTGAATGGTATGGATGCAAGTGTTTGTGTTAGTTGAATGTGTGTAAAAATGCATAGGGAATGTGCAACGTATATGTAGAAGGCACGCATACGATGTTGGACACGTAAATATAACGTCTGACTAGTACAATATACATTGAAAGTGTGATGCACACGTGTAACATGAAAACATAACAAGGATATATATAGGTACCAATGTGTGATGCACACGTGTAATATGAGAAAGGATAGATAGGGACCAATGTGTGATGCACACATGTAACACGAAAACAAAAGGATAGATATGAACCAATGTGTGATACACACATGTAACACGAAAACATAGTAAGGATAGATAGTGACCATACATTACATTATACAATTTGGAGATTAAGAAACATGTATAGTTGTATTAAATAAGAGGCGCGAATAAAAAAGAATGAAAATGTGTATACGCATTATAATGCGTACACGCAACATGATAATCAGTATAACATCAAAAAGAGTGTGTAAATGCGTATACGTAATACAGTATTCAGAACGTAGAATGTAAACAAACATAAGTAATAAAAACCATACAACACACAAATGATAATGCACGGGTCAAAAAACATGCGCAAACGATATATAACACGCAAGTACACCCGTCTAAAACGGTTTAAACGCAAATATAAAAATAAAAATATTAATCTGTATTACACAAACATAAGTTTCATTGCGCTGTACTAGCAGTCATTTCAAAAATTATTAAAAGGCATAATCGTCTAATACAAAATCGTGAGATGCGCTTATTGAATATATAACAATGCAATGCGCGTATGTAATATAAAGTGCATAAAATAAAGCATGCATGTAATATAGAATGCATAAAATCAAGTAGAAGCAACGCGGTTGGACCGTGTTGCATAACGGTTGACAGAACGGTTGGCGGATGACCCGGCAACAACAATATCAACTAAAACAGCAGTGGCGGCGGCGGCCGCAGCGGCTTCTTTAGCAGCTTTGACCTTTTCACAGTTACGGGAGTCATGATCGGTCACGTATTTGTTGCATTTGTGACACAAACTTGGTTTTTTGTTACAATTTTCCAGCACTTTTTCAACTACGCCGACCTGACGTTTAGTACCAGACCACTTATTTTTAATACTAGTCGGTGGCTTGATAGTCACATCAACCGTGTCAGGCTGTCCAACAAGCTCACTTATAATCGAACGCTTACTGTTACAAGGTGGCTCAGACGGGAACTCTTTAAACACCTTGTCTTTTATATCTTTAAGCTGGACAAAGAGGGAATTGAGGCAATCCGGTTTGTGTCTCAGTCGGTCAGCACATTCGGTTAGTAATTTAAACATGTTGCGTCTAATAACGGACTCCTCGTCATCTTCAGCCAAATATCTGTTCGAGATGTCATGAACCCTGTCCGGAATCACGTTTCTCATCCATCGAGTAGGCAGGTATTTGTCAGGTATCATTTCGACCTCTTTGTACCTAAACACGCAAAAAGCATGTCTACACAGATATCCAACACGCGTGAACCCCATGCACGAGCAAGAAACAGTTGTATCGTGTGCATTAAAGTCGACCTACATATTTAACCAACAATATAAAATGAAAAAATAAGGTGAATGCCGATGAATGTAAGCGTTAACATGTAAACATAAAATTAACTGAAAACGTAAACACACTTACCACGTAATTTTTGACTACTTTGAATCTTTTGTTGGTATGTGCAATGTTGAATTTCTTAATGGCGTCTAATTCCAAAGAACATGTAATATAACACTGCCTCATTCCTCTGTAAATTTCCTTTTGAACCTCCAGAAATATTTTGCGTGTATATATCTTGGACGCGTGTATTTCCAAAAGCAGTTTTTCGGGCATTTTCGGTGTCATTGTACTAGTTTCAATGTCAAGCTCGAGTTGAGTTTTTCGTTGTCTATCAAGAGCAGTGCCAAAACACAATAGAAACTGGACAAGCGTGTTGGCATGACTGGTGTTGACCTTAAAAAGAGAATTAGAGCTCTCACATCTCGATGTGGTTTTCATAAGGCAACACCATTGTATTTCTCTGAAATAACAAGGGACCCACTGCTTCCTTATTGCATAAATCTCGATAAGCCAATGATGATCACTCAAGTTAAGGTCATCAATAAGCAATTTCCACTGCTCTTCAAATGTAGAAGGTGTTATAAACAAGTTCCACACTAGTTTATGTATGGAAACTCGCAAATCCGTATTTGCTAATAAGTCACCCGAAATCTGTTAGAAATTGTACGAGCGTTACATACGTGCATCGTATATAACAAAAAATAAAAAATTAAAACAAAAAATAAAATAATCATACCTTTAATGGTATCTTCTTAACAATGTGCCACATACAAAGTCGGTGAATTGACTGTCAAACACAACACGAACAGCTTGTTTCACCGCAACATCTTGATCGGTTAAAACGAGTTTGAGCTGTTTTTTATGTGTTTTTGAGAAACTTGTCGAGTAACCACTTGTAGGACTCGATAGTCTCGTCATATATTAGACCAACACCAAATGTCACACACTTCTTATGATGATCCACTCCAGTAAATGGTACAAATATCATGTCGAATCTGTCATATAATTACAAAAAAAAGAGAAAAAAGATGTTACATAAAATGCATACAAGAAACACGTATAAAAACATGTGAATGGAATGTTGGTATCAAACAGGTGTGACGGTAGTACAATGTGCAGTTAAAAATGGTTAACATCATAAATATATACGTGTAATGCATTTGTGTATCGATCACTTACTTGTTGGTACGGTATGTTGCATCAAAACCTAAAACCTCCCCGAACGCATCAAGTTGCATTTTGAAACGTCTTCAGCCCAAAATATATACCAGAGTTGTAACATCCCGAAATTTCTAAAATAATATTAATTACATTATTTGTGATCAGTGAGGAAGTTTACTCGGGTTAGCGGGGAAATAATAAATAAAGTAGGAGTTAGTATGGGTCGGGCTAGTGTTGGGTAATGGATGTGGGTTATGGACTTGGGTTAATAAGAAAGGAAGATGGACCATGGGTTCAAGCCCATGATCCATAATATATAAACCTTAAACTCCCATTTTCCATTCATTTCACACATATTCCATACACCACCAAAACACACACTTAGCTCTCTCTCATCCTACTTTCTCTCTCTAGCCGAAATAGAAGAAGAATCGATTCCCGACCCGAGGTAATGATAGTATGATATTGTAGAGATCCAAACCCGTTAGATCTAGTCGTGAAACTACGAGCCGACACCTTAAACCGTTAACGTCACGAGATCCGGGTGGAATCGGGTATAAACCGGTCAAAAGATGAGCTAGGGGGTCACCCAAGCTCAGATCTGGATCAAACGGGACGAAAAAAGGTGAAAAATGGGGTAAAACACGCTTTTCCGGCCACCACCCGGTTTTCCGGCATGGCGGTGCCGAAAAGACGGCGCCGAAAAGATGGGGTACGAGGTAAGGATGATAGAGAACATTCTCTGACATTCTGACCTAATCCTCGGCGCGTGTGTAACGAATTCATTAAGCAATTCGTTAAGGAAGAGTTAAATCGATACGGGAGTTAACGAATGAGCTCTCATTCGTTAGGCTAATTCGTCATGTCAATTCGTTAAAGAAGAGGTGACGAATTAGAATCAGTTCGTTAAGTAATTCGTTAACGGAGAATGAACTCCAATTCGTTAAGATGACCATATCGTTATAAAGCCCAATTCGTTATGAGGACTGGTTCGTTACAAGGTCCAACTCGTCATGCTAAGATAACGAATCAGGTGATTCGCTACTCACCATTCGCTATGTTAGGATAACAAATCAGGTAACGAATTAGGTCATGAATCAGGTAACGAATTAGGCCATGAATCAGATAACGAATTAAGCTTAATTCGTTATAGCGAGCAAGTGAGCGAAGTAGGAAATAATTTAAAATTCTAATGGAAAATGTGTTAAGACAGTTAATGGAAAAAAAAAATTCCAAGCTGACCTGGCAGCTCGACTCCAGCCAGGGGCTCTGCCCCTTGGACCCTACTAGGGGTTGCCTCCCCTAGAACCCCGCTGCCAGGGGCGCTGCCCCCGGACCCTCGTTCGTTGGGGGTTATAATTAAATTAGAAACGCGATATGGGCAGCGATAGATAGTTGATACATGTAATTGTTATACAGTTAGTCGTGCACAGCTCAAGAAGGAATAGCCATTAACGGAAGGAGTAACCGAATTCAGGTGAGTTTCTAGCCCCATTTCTTGTTATGTTTTCGGGGCTGTGTGCATACTCGATGTGATAGTTAATACACTAACCTTAATTGGTAAATGTATGGCATGTATGATTTATATGTTATCTATATATGTCTTGAATGAGAATGAAAGCTTGTTAGTACGTGAACGATCTTCGGATATTGCATGTACTGCCAGGTTAATAAAATAGATATGAATATTGTATGTAATGTAAATATGAGGGCTTGTCGGTACGTGAATGATCTTCGAATATTGCACGTACTGTCAGGTTAATAAAATAGATATGAATATTGTATGTAATGTAAAGATGAGGGCTTGTCGGTACGTGAACGATCTTCGGATATTGCACGTACTGTCAGGTTATAAATATAGATTTGAATATTGTATGTAATGTAAAGATGAGGGCTTGTCGGTACGTGAACGATCTTCGGATATTGCACGTACTGTCAGGTTATAAATATAGATTTGAATATTGTATGTAATGTAAAGATGATTGCTTGTCGGTACGTGAACGATCTTCGGATATTGCATGTATTGCCAAGAATAGTGATTGTCTCCTTATATGGATATTAAATAATAAATTATGTACAGAGTTCCTTCTATGGATAATATATATAGAGTGTTCATTCTTTGGAAAGTATAGTGTTCCTTTAATGGAAAGCATAGTGTTCCTTTAATGGAAAGCATAGTGTTCCTTTATTGGAAAGTATAGTGTTCCTTCTATGGAAATATATAGGATGTTCCTTCTATAGAAGTATATAGAGTGTCCTTCTATAGAGAATTTATACAGAGCGTCCTTCTATGGAATATATATAGCATGGGCAATAGCCATGGTTCTTTTAATAGATATTATGTGACGTTCCTCTTATGGATATTTATACAAGGTTAAGATATTAATATGTATCTTCGGATATGTATATATATAAATGTAATTGTATGTATGGTATGATGTATGATAAACTAGAACTCACTCAGCGTAGCTGACTTTTAGTATGCACGCAGGTAAATGTGTTTAATGGGCTAGCATGAGGAGGGCACATGGCACGGATTGAACGGCTAGCATCTGAAGATGGACGAAATGATGTTTTAAATGTAATGTTTTATGTTATTGTTTTAAAGAAAATATTAATGTTTTGTATCGAATGATTAAAATTAACGTTTCCGCGAAAGTTTTTAACTAACTCTGATATTTAGAACTGTGATTATGAGTATATCCAACGCTAAAGAAGTGCTACCGGGATCAAGGCCTTACAAGAGTTCACCTCCAACAACTTTGTACTCAAACGCGAAATTTGGCAAGTTGACCGAACGAGACGTCAACGTGTCCACAATCATTTGCGCATCTCTGTCAGCGATAAAGAGGCGGACATCCCTAGTAGCATTTTGGAAATCAGTTTTAGTACCATGAATGTTATGAGACCCGATCTTTAACGAACATTGCAAGTTATGCGCAATGCTTGGACCAATTTTGTTTAAACTTAGCTTGTGAATGAAAATGCATTCAGAAAACCCAATTTCTCTAGAGAGAGACTAGAGAGAGAGAGCTTAAGTGTGTATTTTGAGGGTGTATGGAGTATGTGTAAATGAGGAATTAAGTGGTGGTTATGGTTTATATATTTAGGGATCATGGGCTTAAGCCCATGGTCTTTTTCCTTCTTTCATAACCCAAGTCCATAACACATATCCATTTAACCCAACACTAGCCCGACTTATAATAACTCATATTTCATTTATTAACCGAAACTAGAAAACAGGATGTTACAAGTCTTGCCTCCTTAAAGAGGTTTCGTCCCCGAAACCTAACTATTACATAAACAAATCTGGATAAAACTTGTGCATCTTTTCTTCAACTTCCCAAGTAGCATCTGATCCTTTGCGGTGCTTCTATATCACTTTCACTAAGGGTATAAGCTTGTGTCGTAGTTGCTTCTCCTTGCGATCAACTATCTCGATTGGTTGTTCAATGTAGTTCAACTGTTCATCAACCTCAATGTCCATTAATGGCACGTGCGACGTGTCATCAGCCAGACATTTTCTCAGATAAGAAACATGGAAGGTTGAGTGAATTCCCTCTAACTCTTCCGGCAAATCTAACTTGTAAGCCACTTCACCTACTCGATCTAAAATCTTGAACGGTCCAATGTACCTCGGACTCAACTTTCCCCTCTTCCTAAAACGAATAATTCCTTTCCAAGGCGAGACCTTGAGCATCACATTGTCACCAACGTTAAACTCAGTCGGCTGTCGCCGCTTATCGACATACGACTTCTGTCTGTCTTGAGAAGCTTTCATTCTTGCCTTAATATGATCAAACTTTGAAGAAGTTTCTTGGACAACTTCCAGACTTCCCATCTCCTTTTGACCAATCTCTCCCCAACATACCGGAGTTCTACAACGTCTTCCGTATAACATCTCGAATGGTTGCATACCAATACTTGAATGGTAGCTGTTGTTGTAGAAGAATTCTGCTAGATGTAGATGATCATCCCAACTTCCACCAAAGTCTAAAACACAAGCACGTAGCATATCCTCAAGGGTTTGGATCGTCCTTTCAGACTGTCCATCTGTTTGGGGATGATACGCCGTACTGATGTTCAATCTTGTTCCCATAGCTTCATGGAACTTCTTCCAAAACCTCAAAGTAAACCGAGTATCTCTATTAGACACAATCGATAAAGGCACCCCTTGCTTAGATACAACCTCTTTAATGAACAAGCTTGCTAACGTTTCTGACGAGATAGCCTCTCGTATAGGCAGAAAGTGAGCACTCTTGGTTAAACGGTCCACAATCACCCAGATGATATCATGAAGCTTAGCTGTACGAGGTAGCTTAGTTATGAAATCCATGGTGACGTGTTCCCATTTCCATTCTGGTATCTCCAAAGGTTGTATCTTTCCATAAGGCTTCTGATGCTCTGCATTGATTTGTAAACAAGTTAAGCACTTACTGACATAATCTACCACATCATTATTCATCCCGGCCACCAGTAGTCTCTTTTCAAATCTTGGTACATCTTCGTAGTTCCTGGATGAATCGAATACCTTGACTTATGAGCTTCATCTAAGATTCAACCTCTGAGATCTCCATGGCGTGGGATCCACAACAGTCAAACCTAGTCTTAACACCATGAGTGTTTTCCATAAATTCGTTTTGCTGACCGAAAATTCTTTCTTTCTTCACTAGCCCTTCATCTACCAGCACCTCTGATTGCACTTTGACGATCTCTTCAAATAGGCTTGAGCTCATAATCAACTGGTATGACTTCACTTTTGCAATGACTTCCTCATTCTTACGGCTTAGCGCGTCGGCGACCACCTTAGCTTTACCAGGATAATACTTAATGTCGCAGTCATAATCCTTATCAATTCTAACCACCTTCTTTGCCTCATGTTCAATTCTTTCTGCTCGAAGAAATAGTTTAAACTTTTATGATCTGTGTAAATGGTACACTTAGTACCGTACAGATAATGCCTCCATATCTTGAGAGCATGCACTACTGCTGCTAGCTCTAAATCATGCATCGGATAAGTACTCTCATGGACTTTCAACTGTCTAGAAGCGTAAGCTATCACCTTTCCTCGTTGCATCAACACGCAACCTAACCCACGATGCGAAGCATCAGTAAAAACAACCAAATCCTCGTCACCATCGAGTAAAGCAAGGATTGGAGCTTGCGTGAGTCTCTTCTTTAACTCTTGAAAAACCTCTTCTTGAAACTTACCCCAACTGAATACTATCGACTTTCGGGTCATACCGGTTAACGGTGCGGCTATCTTGGAGAAACCTTCGATGAATCTCCAATAGTAGCCAGCAAACCGTAAGAAGCTTCGTATATCAGTCGGATTCTGTGGAGTCTCCCAATTTGTTATAGCTTCAATCTTAGCTGGGTCCACGGTATTCCCTTCAGGATTGATCACGTAACCTAGGAATTGCACTTCTCGCAACCAAAACGCGCACTTCGAAAACTTAGCGTACAACTTTTCTTTTTTCAGAGTCTCCAATACCTCTCGCAGATGCTCAGCATGATTAGACTCTCTTCTGGAATAAATCAATATATCATCGATGAAGACGATAACTGACTTATCCAACATTGGCCGACACACCCTATTCATCATGTCCATAAATGCTGCGGGATCATTCGTTAGACCGAATGACATTACGAGGAACTCGTAGTGTCCATACTGCGTCCGAAACGTTGTTTTAGGGATGTCTGCCTCCTTCACTTTCAACTGATGATAGCCTGATTTGAGATCTATTCGTGAGAACCAACTTGAGCGTTGCAGTTGGTCAAACAGATCATCAATCCTGGGCAAAGGATATCTATTCTTCACCGTAAGCTTGTTCAACTCACGATAGTCTATGAACATCCTCATATTTCCATCTTTCTTCTTCACAAACAGCACTGGGGCGCCCCAAGGGAAACACTTGGTCTTATGAAACCTTTGTCGAGGAGTTCTTGCAGTTGGGACATCAATTCTTTCATCTTAGACGGTGCTAGATGGTAAGGCGCTTTCGCAACGGGCTGGGCTTTTGGTACTAAGTCTATCTGGAATTCTATCTCACGCTCCGGTGGCAACCCGGAAGATCTTCAGGGAATACTTCTGGGTAGTCGTGCACGATGGGAACATCTTTCATTTCTTTCGTCTCGGCCATAGCGTTGACAACATACGACAGGTAGGCACCGCACCCTCGCCTTAATAACCCTTCGGCTTTTATCATCGAAATGACGTTAAACCCTGAACTTTCATTATCTCCATAAACCGTCACGGCACTACCATCCAAGGACTTTAGCTTTATTATCCTACTATTACATACTATCTGAGCTTCGTATTCATACATCTAATCCATTCCCAAAACTACATCAAACCCTCTAAGGTCATAACATACAAGGTAACATGGAACTCATGTCCCTCTAAATCTATCTTACAATTCTTAACCATTTTCATTATTCCCACCGAGGTGTCACTAGCGGTTTTTACTATGAAGGTTTCAGACACTCGGCAACATTTCATTTTAGCTAGTTTACTAAATGTCGTAGCTACAAAACTTCTATTCGCACCCGAATCAAATAATACTGAAGCAGAAATACCTTTACTAAGAACGTACCAGTCACAACATCAAGAATCTGCCTAGCTTGTTCCTGGGTCAGCATGTAGGCTCTAGTCCTCAGCCTTGCTTGATCAACGTCTTTCTTCCCACTACCTCCAGCTTCCCCTTCTGTGCATTCCCTTGCAAAATGACCCATCTTACCGCACTTATAGCATGCGAGTTTTGCATTGCATTCATTAGCATAATGCCCCATCTTCCCACACTTATAGCAGGCATTTGTCCCCATCCTGCACTCTCCACCATGAGCCTTTCCACATTTGTGGCACACGTACGAACCAGTACCCCACTTTCACTCGCCACCGTGTACCTTTCCAAATGTCTTACATGTCTTTCTCCCCACACCTTCTGCTTCTTGTCCCTAGAGTTCCATAACTGAGTACCTGGGCGCTTGACAGGAGCGACCCATTTCTTATCCTTCTTCTCTTCCACCATCACATCATCTGCCAACAAGTCATCATAAACCATTTCTGCGAGTCCTACAGCAGAATCAAAAGTACCCAGTCTACCAGCCTTGACCAAGACGCGAACCTTCTGCGGTAGTCCCCTAAGGTAACACTTGATCCACTTGGCATCAGTGTTCACCATGTATGGCACCAGCCTAGACAGGCGGTTGAACTCAGTGGTGTATTCGCGGCGTGTTTTTCGCCTACCTTTAGACTCAAGAACTTCATTTCAACCCTTTCAACCTCTGCATCCGGACAAAACTTCTTCATCGCCAATCCCTTCAGATCGTCCCATCTCAAAGCCTTGATCTCTTCTCGACTCTTCATCTGCTCAACCGACTCCCACCACTACATTGCCTCCTCACCAAACGATTGGGTAGCATACCCCACAGCTTGATCGGGACGGCACTCGCTAATGCGGATAACCTTGTCCATAGTAGTTATCCATGGAGAGTAGCGATTACGTCTCCCAAGCCAATCAGCTTAGGCAGGTCACAACCCTTGAAGGACTTATAGTTGCACCCATCTCGGCCCCTTTTCTTGTCATCAACCTTCATTGACTTAACCACGCTTGATTCTTCCCCCTCCCCTTCATCATTTTTCTTACCATCTCCTTCATCCTTTCAGCGGTTCTTTCACGGCCTCCAGCAGACCCTTCAGCATTCCAGTTCTTCGCAACAGCTGCTACCGCTTGAGCAATGGCAGCTTGAACAGCAGGGTGGTCAAGTTGATATCCCTCGTTGTTACTCGGATTTGGACCAGCTGCACTTCCTTCTCCCTCATTGTTAGTAGCCGCTTCTACTGACGGTTCGCGGACAACGCATGGCCTACCACGACGTCTGGCACGTCCCCCCCTTTCTAGTAGCTTTCTTTTCTCTAGCCGTACGTATTCTATAAGGAAACACAAACGTCATCACTTAACGAACCATTTAGTATAAGGATAGTAAGGCTAACAGGTAATAACAGTGGCCAGTTGTGATTAGCTGATCACATTACTTTCCGTGTCCTATACATTTCCCTTTATGAGTCTATTTGTGCTGGTTCTACTCTTAAACAGTTAATCAATCAAATAATCAGAAAAATCCTATCCCTACCTACACATATCCTTCCTTTAGCAATTAAGCTAACATTAACATTCATTATTCAACCATATACTTTACTGTTACTGAGCTTGCTTGAGTGACACATGACATTCTCGTACTGGCATCTTCTTTCTTTTCTTACTTTTATCCCATTCTCTGTTCGAGTCTAAGTGTGTAGGATGCTTAAATCTCTCGAACTTTGCTCTGATACCAACTTGTAAGGCCCCGTTACCGGTGCCCTACTTTAGACATTGGATTTACTCATAAACACAGTTCTAGATATTAGAGTTAATTAAAACTTTCGCGGAAAAATAAACCTTCAACCATAACATTTTACATAACCCTCAAATCTTGTCTTATAAAACATTCATAGTCATTTAAAGCAAAACATAGTCTTTAAAACATCACAACATTTCTTCGAGATGCCAGTATCTTCGGTTTCATGCCATGTGTCTTCAATCACGCGAGCTGCCTCAACCTATTTGCTTGCGTGCATACTAAAAGTCAGCTACGCTGAGTGAGTTTTAGTTAACCACAACTTACTTTACATACACATATACGTGCCCGAAGGTAGGCATTACATACATAATCTGTTCATATTTTGTTCATATACATTCATAGCTAACCTTACATTATAAAGGGCATTTCACCCTACATACCTCGGATATTATTAGGGTTCGGTCTCCCTTCATCCTTGGATATTATTAGGGTCCGGTCTCCCTTCATCCTCGGATATTGGTCGGGTACCCTCCATCCTCAGATATTATTTGGGTCTGTTCACCCTTTCTTCCATACCTTCATACCATACCTTTCTATATACATAATTGTATGTTTCATGCATACATACATCATTCATTCTTCATATATAATAATTTTATCGTCAAACCTTTACCTGGCAGTACATGCAATATCCGAAGATCGTTCATGTACTATTTACATACCATACATATATAACTCATACATCATACATACTTCATTCAAACATCAATCATACACCATATATATAATTCATATCTATAGCTACCACCTGACGGTCCATGCCATATCCGAAGATCGTTCATGCACCGTCAAGCAATCATCATACATAATTCATATAAGGGATACACTTACCACTTAAGGTAAGTGTATTAACTATCACGTCGAGTATGCACACAGCCCCGAAAACATAACAAGGAAGTGGGGCTAGAAACTCACCTGAAGTCGGTTACGTTCACCGTTAATAGTTATTCCTTTCTTCAGTTGGGCACGGCTAACTGTATAATAATTACATGCATCAATTAACTATCACTACTCATCTCGCGTTTCTAGTACAATTATAACCCTCAACGAACGAGGGTCCGGGGGTAGCGCCCCTGGCAGCGGGGTCTAGGGGCGGCAGCCCCTAGCAGGGTCCAAGGTAGAGCCCCTGGCTGGGGTCGAGTGCCAGGTCAGCTTGGAATAATTTTATTTCCATAACTATCCTAACACATTTTTCATTAGAATTTTGAATCATCAATAAATTAGCTAACTTAAAAGTTCAAAGGCTTATTTGTAATTAAATCATTCTTTTTCTAAGTCCAGGGACCATTATGTCATTTTGTCAAACTTTTAATTCGTCACTTGGTTCTTAACGAACTGGCTTAACTTTGCGAACTGATTCTTATAACGAATCAGTTCATGTAATGAATTGGACCTCCTAATTCGTAATCTCTGATAACGAATGACTATAACGAATCAAGGGTAATTCGTTATCTTTTTCCCTTAACGAATCGGATACGAACTAAAGCTAGTTTGTTACGCTCCCTTAGACGAATCAGCTAGCGAATCAACTCTGATTCGTTAACCTTTCGTTAGCGAACTAGGGTTAGGTCAGGGAATGTCAGAACATTCCCTGACATCTCTTACCTCGTACCTAACTTTCTGGTGCCGTCGCCGGAAAACCGCGGATTCGCCGGGAAAAACGAGTTTTAACTCGCTTTTCACCGTTTTTCGTCCCGTTCGATCCAGATCTGAGTTAGGGTGATTCCTAAGCTCATCTTAGGTTTGGTTTATACCCGAATCCACCCGGATCTCATGACTTAAACGGTTTAATGGTGTCGGCTCGTCGTTTCGTGACTATATCTAACGGTTTAAGCTCATGTAATATCATACTATCATTACCTTGGATCGGGATCGGTTTTCCTTGGAGATTTCGGCTAGAGAGAAAGAGACTAGAGAGAGAGCTTAAGTGTGTGTTTTGAGGGTGTATGGAATATGTGTAAATGAGGAATTAAGTGGTGATTATGGTTTATATATTTAGGGATCAAACTTAAGCCCATGGTCTTTTTCCTTCTTTCATAACCCAAATCCATAACCCATATCCATTTAATCCAACATTAGCCCGACTTATAATAACTCATATTTCATTTATTAACCGAAACTAGAAAACGGGATATTACAACAATATCAATGTGTTAAATTTTCCATTCTAACCGTTATTCCAACATTTTATTCAACACATACCCACATACCTTTGTGTACCCACTTTTCCAATCATGTTTGGACTATTTATCTCAAAATTGCTTATAAAATCTTAATTCTGTTATTTGTTTATCTAGCTTATCTTAGTCCCTTTGCATGTGATTTGGAAAAATCATCCTCTCTTCACTTATAAGTTGATGTTTACATTTCATCAAGGTTCTACAACTGTTAAAACTCGATTTCTTTAACCTGACACTTATTACACACATATCAAAATCTCTTTGTATTTGATCCGTTAAAGAACATCACATTTGTTAAAAAAATTTGAAATAAAATAGTTTCTGAAAGTACTTTTATGTTAAAACTAAAACCATTTTAATTTCAATGAACTGACATTTTCACCCTCTTCATAAAACATCACTTACTGTGAGTTCATTGTTACTTGCTACATTATCTATTTTGTGTTCTTACACTCCTTAATTAGTTCACCAACCCTATGTAATCATAAATTCATAATCATACCTTATAAAACTTTTCATGTTTGTGTTACTACACATTGTCCTGTCTCATGAAACCTTTGTGAGATATGTGACTTGTATAACAAGAACCCTTTGAAATTTTGTAGATAACGTCCAGACCACGCTTACAGACACCAGATGTTCATGGTAAGGGATGAACATTGAACACTGAACTGCAACCTACCAACCCGTTTATTAAACCTTTGTAACTAGCACTTATAGATCAAGACTCTATACCATTAGTCCACTTTCTCCAATACTATATATATATATATATGTACATACTAACATGACAAGCAACAAAACCACCAGTCACCCGCAACAACGCGTGAAAAAGTGGTTAAAACTCGCCTCTGCATTTTCTTTATTCAAGTTTCTTTAATGCATCCTTAGTTGGCGGCAATGAGCATGGTTCTTTAGCCTCGTGACCTGTTTTCTCCTCCTCCGGGCCTCGGCTGCAGCCACCATGTCGCCTAATCTCTTACCTGAGCACACAACTGGAACTTTGTGAATTTTGTGAATATCTCCTACAACCTGTTTGTTATCACCAAATTTATTAGTATCATCATGTTCAATAAGTAGTTCTTCACAACTCACAAGGTTAGTTGTCGACCGGCCACCGCCATCTGGAGGGAAGCCATCGCTAACGGGGAAAAATTGTTGGCATTCACAAGACTCTTTTGGTTTATCATTTAGATTAAAAGAATTAACGCGGTGATGGTTCTCATTGTTATGTTGCGGTAGAGTAAAAAGCCAAGGGTACGGGAGTAAATACAGTGGAGTCCCTGACCCTGGCCCTGGCCCTGGCCTGTTGACTGCCATGGAACTCGCTTCACGAGATGATGAATCGGGTTTGTTGGCATGGGATGGTGAGATTGGGATATGAGATGGTAAAACTATTCGGGCTGGCGGACCACACTGTAATTGGACCGAATTTGGCCATACAACTGGCACAAAAGACGGTCGGATACAACTGTAAAAAGGGGAGTTTGTAGATGATGCGGATATGCTCGGTTCGTTGGTGGTGATGGACTCTTCTCGGGTTTCCTTGGCTTCGTTAGTCACAATCTTCATCTATAGAGAATATTAGATTAAACGAGTTATTATAAACAATTAAACGATCATGTAAAATCATTACATTCTCACCTGTGTTTTCAAACATTCGTTCTTCGCCTTCAAAGAATCAAAATGTTTTGAAACCATTTCCTTTTCCTATTCATGGAAACAAACCATATTCAGTTCAACTGGTATGTTGTATATAAAATTATAAATGCAAGCAAATATTATTTACAGATAAGAGAAATCAATCCAAACCCTTTTCAAATTCTCATTCTCCCAAGATAGATCGACCGCCTTTCTTGATAGCTCCTCAAAAACCGCCTTGCAAAGGTATCAGAAAACCTCATTAACCGCGTTATCTCAACATTTGACAAACAAAAGTCAAAATGAATCATACCTGTCTCCTACGGATTGTTTGTCTAGCTGACTCCCGGTTTGCTATCACCCTGCGTATTTTACGGGCTTCCATTTCAGCCTGTTAAGTTTTAGCATTAGCATAAACTTCGAATCAGATACAGAATGACAACTTATAAAAACATATTTCAATACCTCTGTTAAGTTATGTCTAGATTTTCTCCCACTTGTCACACAATTCGTGGGACCAACAGGATTCAATCTAAGGTCAGTGTTGTGTTCATCTTTGAACGACTTTGCAGTCAAGACACCCGGTTTCTCTGACTTGTTTGCCGTCAAATTCGTCGCCACCTGCTCGTTAACAAGAAAAATCCACAAATTGATTAATGAATCACTCGTTTGTTATTCTGAAGTGACCCTTAAGGACACAAATTTGAAATCTAAATCCTAAACGCTTAAAATCATGTAACCAAAACACGTTACATTTGAACTAATGAACTCAAATTGCCCAACAAATAAGTTAAATGGGTTGTAAACGGACGGGTCGGGTGGGATGTAAAAGTTGCCTATATACTTTCAAGTTAACCAAACATATCGTGTCTCAGATTCTATGCATTGCATACACAACAAAAGTAACACCAAAACTGGATCTAGATATGCTGATAGTGACCTAATAAAGTATTAAGACTACTGCTAGCATTATAAATTATTCTACCTTTATTTAACGAACCTCAAATATGTATATAACCATTGAATTACAAATTATATCTTCCTACTACTTTTCAACTGTTTATTTACAACATCCAAATTGCAAATAGAAAGATATCAACAGTAAATTTCACAGATATTGTTAACAATTAACAAAGTACCTTGCAAGAATTGCCGGAAGAGGAGTTCCGATCGTTGGAGTCGTCCTTAAGTCGTTCACTACCACGAGAAACAGCCGGAACACGAGCTAATCCGGCTAAAGATTCCGCGGCTTCCAACTCAATCTTCACCATGCGGTCATGCTCATTTCTCAAGAAAGCCATAATAATAATGGGGTTGAAGGAAGTTGAAGGAAGATGAGATAAAGTAATTGAAGGAGGTGGAAGTGCATAATAAGATGGCACATGTCCTGCCATGACGACGGTGAAGGTATGAGGAGGTGACACGTATCGGTGTAATACAGGCCACGTTTGTATAGGTGGTAGGCGATTGGGTAATGGATGCACCCGAGACACCTGGGGCTGACAAGTGGCCTATCTTATTATTGTTATGTTATATGTTATGTTATTGTGTACAACCACCACCTTCCTTCCTTCATACCGAGGTTTGTGTTGTGTTGTGTTGTCACACACCGATACTTTTAAACTATTCATGTATCCTCTTTGTCCTTGCCAATATATGCCACTTTTTTTGTTACTATTATATTTCTTTATGTGATCTAGTAAAAGTGTAGAGTTGAATGTTTTGGACATGGGATCGGTTACACTAGGCATTGTTAATATGTTAATTATTGGTTGATTTGTCGTTAGGAGCATTGTTGTGAAACCCGGATTGGACCGGGACCCGTTACAAACACCGGTCCGGTTCTTGGTATTAGCCTGTTATCTAACAGACCGGCCGGTTCAGATTTAGGTTAAAATTAAATTGTGTAGTTAGCTTAGCTTCTACCCCTATAGGTTTGTTTCGATCTTTTATTATTTATAATTTAAATAAATTGTACTCCATCTCTATAGAGTATGGACCACATTTATATTTAACATCCTATTTTAATTTGTTATTTATTATTATTTGTATTAGTTTTGTTTCAAATCCTATTAATTGTATTAGTCTTGTTTATATACGTTTTAATATATTATTTATTTTTTAATAATATATATATATATATATATACATATATATATATTATATTTTATTTATGACGTCATCCGGGTCAAACACTGGTCTGCCCTCCTAAGTTGGTCCGACCTTTAACCAGGTAAGGTGTCCGGGTCGACGTCCAGGTTGGCTCTGAAAACATTGATTACGAGTTCATATATTTATTTTTTATTTTCTGAACATAAACTTTCTAAATCATCGTTACTCACTTAATACGTCTTCTTAAAACTGATAATCAGAATTTGAGAAGAAAAGATTGCTTTGTATTTTTGTATGTTTTACATAAGAACATAGACACCATAATTTATAGGTGTTTTACAATTACAAACAAAAAAGGAAACAAATAATATGTTGCTAATATCCGGCTGTAACGAGCTGTAAACATGGTAAATATGTCAAGTACGAGCTGGGATATGATGATAAAAAAAATGATCCTGTGATTGGCTCTATTTCTTTTGACCTTCCTTTCTAACACTCCCCCTCAAGTTGAGTCGTGGGATCTCCAATACTCAACTTGGCTAGACGCTCGTTGAATATTCTCTTGTTGACTGCTTTTGTTAGGATGTCAGCTAGATGGTCTTTTGATTGTACGTGCGGAATTTCTATTATACATGTTTCTAGTTTTTCTTTGATGATGTTTATATAAACTTCTACATGTTTTGTTAATCATGTTGTACTGGATTTTCATATATTTGAATTGCTGCTTTGTTATTACACATAATTCTGCTAGCTTTGGTTGGAGGGAAACCAATTTCTGTAAGAAGTTTTCGTATCCTTAATACTTCTGTCAAGCCTCGTGCTATGCCTCACAATTTTGCTTCTGCACTTGATAGAGCGACTACCTTTTGTTTTTTGTTTTTCCATGTAACTAAATTTCCGCCAACCATAGTAAAGTATCCTGATGTTGACCTCCTATCACCTCTATCTCTTACCCAATTAGCATCTGTATATTCCTCGACTTCAAGATGAGCATTTGGTTTGAAGAGGACACCATGACCAATTGTACCTTTAAGATATATGATAATCCTTATAGCAACTTCCATATGAGTAACTTGAGGCTTATGCATGAACTGGCTAACTACCCCTACTTCATAGGCTATGTTAGGATGAGTATGAGATAAATATATTAGCTTCCCTACCATTCTTTGATAGCTTTCATTATCTGCTAGCTCTGCTTATCATATGAAGGCCATGGTTAACGATTATTGGAGTATCGACCGGTTTGCAATCCACCATTCCAGTATATGCAAATAGATCGAGAATATTTTTTTTCTAACATATGAAGATGCCTTGCTTGGCTCTAAGAAATTCTATTCCAAGGAAGTACTTAAGTCCCCTCCCCCCTAAGTTTTTCATTTCGAATTATGTGAACATGTTTTTTTCCTGTTTATGCATTTCTTCCTCATCATTTCCTTTAATAATCATATCATCAACATAAATAATCAAACAAGTAACACGATCACCTTTTCAATTAAGGAACAATGTGTGATCTGAGTTACCCTGTTTAAAACAATATTGTGTCATAGACAGGGTAAATCTGCCAAACCACGCTCGAGGAGATTGTTTGAGTCCATAAGGAGACTTTTTTAATTGACAAACTTCTCCGGTTTTAAAGTTTCCTTTGAATCCTGGTGGAGCTTCCATATAGACTTCCTCCTTTAATTCGCCATGTAGACTTCTCCGGTCAAATTTGGACCAAATTTTTGGGGATGTTTCATCCTCCCCACCTTGGAATGAATCTCGTCCTCGAGATTCGTTGTAAATGATTTCTTGCTTACGGTCAGATTCTATCTAATCCGTTCCTTTAGTTTAACTCGAATTGTTTGAATGGTTGCAATTCTTTATTTGTGGTTAACTCACATCTTTGGATGATGTATACAGTTAATACTTCCAGAATGTCATAAGTAATTGTAAATTGCTACGCATAGTGGCCAATTGTGTTACTATTTGCCTTACATTTTGTATTCTAAACATTTACTGCTGTTACAAGATTGCATCTTGGATTCAGTCTATCAAATCCTTTTAATTTGTTCATCTTGAGTCATGTAATACTTTACTTTATGATCTTGACGGATTCCTTCTGTTTATGTTTATTGATTATATCTTTGAACTTTTAAAGTTCAGAGAGCTGATTTTCTTTGAGAAGACATATTCTTTTGTCTTTCATCTTTTCTCTCAATTATTTCTTTGAGGACATAGTATCTAGTATTTCAAAAAAAATTTGAAAATTTTAATTATCTCTTTTCTTTTGAATATAAGCATTGTTGTGTAAAGACACGATCTGTATGCTAATATTTTTCTTTATATACATTAGGGATTTAAATACCCTTACATGATTACAAAATTTCTTGTTTAAAACGAGATTACAAACAGTTTTCAAGAGTTAACTAAACTATTAGTTATTTCTAATGTCTTTGGATCTGGAACATTCATTTGGCATACTCTTGTTTACTTATATTCTTGATTGTCGGATGCATCTTGTATGTTTAACATATTTATCTTAGCCTTTCCTTTCTTAGCATCGCTTCCACTTGTGTTATTTGTCTTATTCGGACATTCTGAACTAAGGTGTCCGTTTTCTCCACAGCTAAAACATACAACTTTTTCCTTGTGAAATTGTCTTCTGAATGACCGAGTTTCTTGCAAAAGTTGCATGTGATCAATGGAATATTTTTGGGAAAGTTGGTTGGTCTTAAACATTTCCCGTGATGTTTTTTGTCATAGCTTGGCAGATTGGTCTTGTAAATTTAAAAGACCCTTCCTCCTTTTCTTTGCTTTTCTTTGTTTTCTTTTCCTTGATTTCTTCTTTCTTTCCTTTGCCATTCTTATCTTCTTCTTGATTTCTGATAAGACCATTCATAAGATAACCGGCTAATTCCACGGCTGAATCAGCGGTTTGAGGCAAATGAGATCATACCATGTCTCTAATTTCCCGAGGTAAACCCCAAATGTAGCAGGTTACTTTATTGGATTCGGGTATTACCAAGTGTGGTACCAATCTACAATACTCATTAAACTTAGTCTTGTATTCCTTGAGATTAGTGCCTTCCACCTTGTGGTTCAAAAACTTAGTTTGAATAAGATCGGTTGCATGCATGACACAAAACTTTCGTAACACCAGTTCTTTAAATTTTTCCCAATTCAATTGGTACATAGTTTCTCTACCCTTTGACATGATCAGGATATTCCACCATTCTAAAGCTTCATCTTTAAAGTATTAAGAGGAGTACTGAATCTTTTGAATCTCAGTAATTGGCTGATGATAACAATGGACTCGATTTCTTCAAGTCATCGCAAAGTTGATATGGCACCTTAATCGCCATAGAATTCTTTTGGTCCATAGGCCTTGAAGTTTTTGAAACTACAGCCTTGAATTACTAATTGTTTCTTGTTTTACGATTGAATTTTCTCTCAGCGTTGGAGCTATGAATAATTTCTTCATGATGAGAAGGATTTCGGTATGGATGAGTTCTAGTGGAATTATTTGAATGTTGAATTTTACTTTTGTGTGACCCTTCTTTCATTGTATCGATGAGAGGAGTCATTGCGTTTTAGATCATTTCTTGTATTTTGACCAAGTAATGTTCAGGAATCTCCTGTGCAAGCTTTGTCATATCCTTGTTGCTTCTTTGAATTGAAGCTTCATCATTATTCTCTTGATTGTTTGGGTTTGTAATTCTATAAGCAGAATATATTTTAGTACGAAAGGAATTTCTTATTTATTTACTAATGATTGAATGTTTGCAACAGATGTGTGACATTGAACAATTGATATAAGTACAAAAGATTTTATTTGTCTATAAAATGTCTATCGCATTTCGAGGATATTTATTTCTAATCTTTCTTGAGGTTGTTCGTCTCGTAATGGTACAATTTAGTTGTTTATTATTTGTTTGAGAATTTGATGTTTGGTATAATCGTATGAAACGATATATCATTTTCCATGAGTGGCTATAATTTCCTTGCGAGCATCTATCTCCATGAGTGGCTATAATTTCCTTGCTACATGTGCTTAACATTATTTCCTGAAATGTTGGGGAAAAATACGTCAGTGATATGCTGGTGAATCGTTAACTCTAAAAACATTTAATAAATTTTTCTTTGACTGGCAAGATAGTTTTCTTGAACACCCTCAGCAGAAACGTCTCTTGTTTCTGGGATTTGCCATTGCCATACACACACAATTACGGTTCTCCGGGAACTGACGTCATTGGAGAAATTTTATTATGATCTCTAGTCTGCGGCCACGTAGCCTTGATTGAAAGACTAGATTAATTATGTTTGGATCCAGACATATGTGTACTTGATGTACATAAAATTATACATATTTTCGGCATTAAATAATCTCTAAAAACTGCAATTTCTATCGAATAACATAGCATAAAAGGCTACTTATCATAATAAAATGTAATTTCAGGTGAAACCAAGCCCCAAACGAAGAAAAAAGCGAAATGATGGAGAAAAACAGAAGAAAACACAAGAAAAACAAAGAAACACATCCCCATGCCTCAAGAAACATGCTCCCATGCTTCTGAACACCAAAAAAGACAAAAATCTACAAGAAAAGACAAAAACTGGAAACAAAAGCACGGGACCATGCCTCTCAACCACGGGGCTGTGGTCACCTTTCAGAATACACAAAATGAAATTGGCACATGTCATAAAAATGCACGGGGCCATGCCTCAGGAAGCACGGGGTCGTGGTGAGTCATCATGTACGATCTGACAACATGCAACTGGGACACGTAGACATGAGGTCGTGCTTAATAAATAGTGGCTCTTGTGTCATTTGAGAGGTGTGCCTTGAAAATAGTTTTATCTGGTTTTCTCTTATAAAAACACACACTAACACTCACATAGAAGATTTAGTGAAGAGTTTGAAGGCTTGGAGGTCATCATCATCAACCATCATCATCATCCATCATCATCATCATTAAGAAGGAAGATTCATCTACATTTGGTTAGATTGTTCCAAGTTTAATCATGTATTTGTTATCATCATTCATCTTAATGTTTATCATCATGCTCATTATGAGCTAAATTCCTTTTACCATCTAAAATCTATGAAGAAGCTTTGTTTTACTTGATGATTATTTAAAACATGTGATGTAGTCTAGTAAAGTACATGGTTATCTTACAATTATCTTTTGATGAGAAATGTTTCACCATCTTAAATCACTAATTCAAAGTTGGTGGTTGTCAATTATATTGGCAATCGTTCATGATCGATTCATGTTCTTGAAAGATAGAAATACTTTAATACATTATCGAAACATGGATCCTTATATTGTACTTAGAAATGATGAGATATAAGTTATGATGTATTTCTCTAAGTCTTGGTAATCCGAAAATGGCTTAGCTTAGGATATCATGCAAGTTAAAAAAATCATATGTTAATGGAATGTGTAAGTAGAACCTACTTAAATCAACCAAGGGGAGGTTGTGTGAGTTAACTACAACCACCCGAAGTTGTTAGAATTGGTATTTGAGAAATCAAAGTCAATCCTAATCTTTCTACGTTACGAAACTACTTGCCAACTTAAATTGACATCATTGAGGTGGCATGACATTAGGAAAGGGTGCACTTTAAAATGCTCACATTACCTTTTTAATGCCAAAGATGCTCACTTAAGGTTTAAAGAGCTATCTATCATATATTGCTACAGCAAGTTTACCACATGTTTGAATATTAATTATCAATGTTAAAATGGAGTGGATTCTTGATCTTAGATGGTAACCTTCGCATAATTGAACAACTCGTTTAGAATCTCTCATCTTGGTCACCTATATATATATTATATATAAGTATTTATATTTTATAAAAAGTTCAAAAATTAACCCCAAAATGATTAAAACCTTCGATTAAAGTAAAACAACGATTTATCATTAGAAACATTTGTGTCCACGGATCAATACTTGGTTCTTACCAATACTATTCTACATATACGATAGTTACACTTGCCTATTTTGTGTGTGTTTAGTCTTTGTAGAAATCACTTTTATAAATTTAAAACACGATCTTGTGCAAAAAGCAAATCATTCCACTTTCATAATTTTACCACATGCACGCAACACACACGCATCAGTACTCGGTCTGAGTTGTTTTTATTTTCAATCTTGTATAAAATAGGGATCATGTAATCCCTTAAATCTTTTTGTTAGAGATCATGTAATCTCAAAAATATTTGACTTACTTTGTTTAAGATAAACAACCAATTTTTCTTGACTGACTGAAAAAGGTTTAACTTATTCACCTGTGATTGTCTGTTCTGAATGATGTGGTGATCTCGTTTGAAAACCTTTATGAATGAATGATTGCTTAACCTATAATAAACTAGGTTTATATAAATATCTGGATCGTCTTTTAATCCGGCTACAGACCTTTAGTCTGGTTTTGATAGCTTTAAACCTTGATTGATCTTTTGTTTGAATAAAATATTTTGATATGAAATCTTTCTATTTATTTGCCAATCATGTGCTCTGTTTCTTCTCCAAGAAGAAATGTCTATGATATGTTTTCAGGAAGAAACATCATTTGTCTATAACCTTGATATATAAAATCTTATGTTTCTTACTTTGACAATACCCTCATGTATATTATATTTCTTAATTTAAAGAAACATTATTTTATCTTAACATTTGTATTTATAAATCTTGATCAAGGTCTAGGTTATACCCCCCGACTAGGGTCTCAGCCATAATAAAAAATATTCTATTCGGGCAAATACTCTACCTTGCTTAGCTTAATATTTACCTAGACTTTCGGCTACACTTCCGCACTTGCACGAACGTCGGGGTATTCTTGATCTACTTTTCTTAGCACGCAAATCGAGGAAACTTTCGCGGGTCACTGGGTCATGCACGCACTTCGAGGCAGAATGTTGGGTTACTTTGGGTGGGATGCACTTCAAGGGGACGTTGGGTATTTGGCACGGATTACGAGGTTCGTCACGCCAAACGATGACCGGCACGCAAAATGAGGTAGAGAGAGAAAGTGATTCTAGAGAGACAAAGTGTGATATTTTGGTGTGAGAGTGGAGAGTGACGTGACCCCTCTATTTATACATTGAAATTGGGTCCCATCGCGATGCTATCAAGCAATATTAAAATTTTAATATCTATTATTCCAATTTAAATAGTACAAAAAATTCAAATAATCATAGTACATAAAATTCATAAATAAACAAGTAAAATGAACATCAAAAATTAAATTCTTGTATCTTCTTCTCTAACATGCACCCTAAGTTGCTTCAAACAAACTTGATGATCATAACATGCGGTAGCATGCATATGCGTAAAAAATTCAATAGGTTTTGTCAACACGAGGTTGAGTGAGTAAAACACCAGATTTTCATGATTATAGAATAATAAATAAGAGAGCAAACTATGTCAAGTGAGATACGAAATTTAACCAATGAGCAAGTAAATAATGAGCTATCGATAAGCACAATGGCTATTACAACTGTCGCATGATCATACTTTCCTGAGATTATGTTGGACCTCTCCGAATGCGAATCGCATAAAGCATATAATCACATAACAAGTAAGGTATACATTGTTAAACACAAGTGTCAACAGTTGCAAGTTGAGTAATACATATTAATAAAATAAATAAAACGCATATGTCCCAAAAACGATTAAAAATTAGTTAAAAGGGGTGGGGGTGAGATACTCACCTGATCGGATGAACGAAATAAAAAATGATGATGCTAGAAAGATAAACCCTTCAGGATATACCGTCAAGGATTCTTATTTGAATAATTATAATATAAGTTAATTACATATATATATATATACCAAAAATATATAACGAGATTATTTTCCAAAAACCATAAAACTTAATGGTGTCGGTTAAATAAAATATGGTTTAGTTTATATTTATTATGAATTATAATTTAATTAATATATTAATAAACATAAAACAAATAAAAAAATCCAAAACCGGGTTGGGGGAGGGTCGAACCCGCGCCCAAGCCGGCTCTAATGTCCAGACAATATCACCACCAACTAACAGGGCTGGTGTGTGGTTTGCTTATTAGCCAGAAATCATTATACATAACCATAAACGTTGTTCATTCCCTATTCTAAAATAAAACCCTAGAACTGAAATCACTCGATTCATTCAATGTTTGATTAATTGATGTTAGGGCTAATGATACATGATTAAAAACGATCCAGATGCATATAAGAATTAACAGTTTTGATTGCATAATGGCGAGGAACGACGACAGAGGTTGACGGCTTAAATATCGCACTGGTTTGATGTGCTTTAGACGATTAAAACTCAATTCCTCTTAGGGTTGGGTTTGCGAAATCAAAAGGAATGTGCACGCTCGTTTAATTGCATTATTATCACGTGTAAATTGTTATTCAAGAAAACGTATATGACGGATTCGTTATATGACAATACGTATATATTTTTGATCTTGTTTTCCTAATTAACGATGTTGGTTAAGTCGATTTTAGGCAATACAATGATCTTCCTTGATAAATTCCATGTTTACATAGAAGATTAAGGTGCAAGAATACAAAATGGGTTACGGGTTTGGTTCTGGGTTAGTGGGTAAATGGATTATAATTATCATATATGCAAATAAGTCCTTGTACTATAGAGGTGGGTACATAAAGAGGTTAAATTATAGTTTAAGGTTGAAAATGAATATAACTCATAGTTATATTTGATAATTAAATATGTATATATATATATATATAGGAGAGGGTTATCTTAAAAATTAGTAGTTTCCTAGGAAGACTAGGAATAAATCATAGCCATTGGATCATGTTAATAAATGGTTGAGATTTAAAATTACCAATAACCGACATAGTTTCCTAGAATTACTCTTTCATCATAATAAACGACATAGTTTCATAGAATTGTTTTTTCACCATCATTTGTAATGCCAAATGTCAAAAAATTGTTGGTTTTTACCATTCTAAGGAAACTCCTTATTCTTATTTGAACCATTTTCTATATATATATATATATATGTGTGTGTGTGTGTGTATGATAAATAATAATAAAATAATAACTCGATCATTACGATATTTTATTGTTTAAAATTACCCGAAACAGAAACGGGTCTGTCGTTTGTATTCATTAAATTATATGAAAACTCGAGTTGTTACAGTATTCTCTACTTTTTGGAATTTCGTCCCAAAATTAGAAAATACTAAAACAACCTTAGCATTTAGAATGAATAAATATTGAGGAAATAAAATTGTAGATATAATTTAAATTATATCATAACATGGAAATTTGAGTAGTCGGCGCAACGCTACAAATGACAATCAGATAAGGGCACTTATATATTGGATGTACCAGCGGCGTATCCACCATGTCCTTATCATCTCAACAGTTGTATCGTTACTCCAACTACCTTCGGTTCTAGATTATGACACATGATCGTACGTACTATGATTTCCATGCGAGGACTTTGGTAATTACGTATGCATCCATAATTACTTAGATCGACGGATGGTCCACATAACTCATTCTATCGTGTGGGTTACAAAATATTTGAAAACATGATTTTGAGAAAACAAGAATTTTAATATATTTTGGTTATAAATTGAAGATAGCCATTGTGTAAAATATTTCTAAAAATGAATTGAATCCTGGAGTTGATTTAATAAAATATTAAAGTTCCTAAAACGTCTTTTGATAAAAGTTATAAAACTTGGAAGTTTGAAAAGGAAATGATTCCTTAGGGTTGAAAGTGAAACGAATTTGGATGAATGAGGTCAATAGATAAACTAGGAGTACGGTATTATAGGAAGTTGTCTTTTGAAAAGATAGATTTTATTATATGAGCATAATCATTTAAAATTAATAAATTATTAGCACTGAAATTGTTTAAATCCAAAAGGCGAATAAAGATCTGTTATAAGGTGTGATTGAGAAAGATAATATATGTGTAGATAAAACTGACAAAATTATCTTCTTTGATAAACTTAGTTATGATTTATCTAATTTAAAATAACTTGATTACTTAGATCTAGAAAAATTTGAATAATTGAAGTAGATTGAATAGAAATATTTTTGTTTGGTTACAAAGTAGGGTTTAATAGAAAAAGTTTGGTAATTTTTTTTTTGAGCTCGATGAACATGATTTAATCGAGAACACACATGGCGTAGGTGATTAGGATTTCCATAGTTGTAGCAATTACAAGTAGCAAGGTATAAAAATTGAGCAAACGTCGTAGTATGGGTTTAAAATTAGACGTCATAGACCGTTGAGAAACGTCTTGTGGTACGTGGCAAGTGAAGCATAACGAGGGAATTTTGACGTAAAGTTTCTTGTTTGAGACGCTACGATTTTGTTAACATTGATTGTTAATTTGATTAACAACATATAATTGATGTTTAGGCTTGCGTTTGTTATTGTTGTTTTTATGAGAATGGGTACGGGTAAATGATTTAAATTTATTAGCGAATAACTTAATGAACAAGTTGATTTGATTGTATTTATGTTTTGGAAATTGAGTTTATATTTTAGAGATCGCATGATCTATCTCCTTGACTAAATATGTGGCTATGAGACGGTATAGAAATTAAATGTTTGATGTTGTGAAAATATTCTATGATTAATATAGATGTGATTTAATGAGAAGATTGTATAGTTGCGTAGATTTCATATGAGTTATTGTGTAAAACGAAACTTAAATATGTTATGCTGATGTTTATTCATAACTTAAGTATAAGTTAGCATCCAGATTGAAAATCAATGAGTTAATTTGATGATTGAATGAGTTTTATCAAAGTTTGATATGTTTTAACAAATTAAAATTTGAGATTGAATACTTAAAATATGTTTAATAGTTTATGTATATGATACCATGGGTATAAGAAAGCCATTTGATTATTAAATTGTGCGATACTATTATTTAAATTATTTGATATTCTGATAATATAATACGTGTAAGGCCTTGTTAATGGTGGCCCACTTTGGACGTTGGATTTACTCATAAACACAGTTCATAATATCAGAGTTAATAAAAACATTCGCGGAATATTAAAACATTCAAACCATAATATTACATAACCATCCATTCTTGTCTTAACGGGCGTTCAAAACATTTAAACATAAAATATTGTCTTTAAAATAACATAACATTTCTTGAGATACCAGCTTCTTCAAGTTCATGCCATGTGCTTCCCCTTATGCAAGCTGCTTCAATCTACTAACCTGCGTGCATACTAAAAGTCAGCTACGCTGAGTGAGTTCTAGTTAAACATACGACATACAATCTGTTCACATACTTGCACACATCGCCGAAGGTGTGTACATTATTCCTACTTTATTTTACTTGCATAACTACCCATACTATATAAAGAGCCTTTCGCCCTATAACCTCACATATATTATAAGGGTCTGGTCCCCAACATCACAGATATTATTAGGGTCTGGTCCCTACCATCACAGATATTATAAGGGTCTGGTCCCTATACTCACAAATATTATTAGGGTCTGGTCCCTATCCTCACAGATATTATTAGGGTCTGGTCCCTTTATATTGTGCTACTGTAACATACCCGTCCTTTACATACTTTCCTTAATAACACGTGCAATATCCGAAGATCGTTCACGTACTATTTACGTACCATACATATATCATTCATACATCATACATACATCATTCATACATCATATATATCATTCATATCTTTAGCTACCACTTGACGGTCCATGCAATATCCGAAGATCGTTCATGCACCGTCAGGTAATCATCATACATAAATCATACAAGGCATACAGTTACCATGTAAGGTAAGTGTATTAACTATCACATCGAGTATGCACACAGCCCCGAAAATATAACACGTAAGTGGGGCTAGAAACTCACCTGAACTTGATTACGTTCACCGTTAATTTTTATTCCTTTCCTTAGCTATGCTCGACTAACTGTATAACAATTACACGTATCAATTAACTATCACTACTCACATCGCATTTCTAGTCTAGTTATAACCCTCAACGAACGGGGGTTTTGGGGAAGCGCCCCTAGCAGTGGGGTCTAGGGGCGGCAGCCCCTGGCTGGGGTCGAGCTGCCAGGTCAGCTTGGAAAATTTCATTTCCATTAACTGTCTTAACACATTTTCCATTAGAATTTTGAATCATTAATTAATTTACTAACTTAAAAGTTCAAGGGCTTCTTTGTAATTATATCATTCTTTTTCTAAGTCCAGGGACCATTCAGTCATTTTGTTAAACTTCTAGTTCGTTACATTGTTCTTAACGAATTGGGTTATCATAACGAACTGGCCCTTGTAATGAATTGGACCCTTTAACGAACTGGTTATTTAAACGAATTGGACCTTATAACGAACTGGTCCTTTGATGAATCGGTTCATGTAGCAAATCAATATATGTAACGAATTGGACCTTCCAATTCGTTATCTCCTTTAATGAATGACTATAACGAATCAAGAGTAATTCATTATCTTTTCCCTTAACGAATTGAATACGAACTTAAGCTAATTCGTTATGCTTTCTTTAACGAATTACTAGCGAATCACCTCTAGTTCGTTAACTTCCCGTTAACGAACTAGGGTTAGGTCAGAGAATGTCAGAACATTCTCTGACATTCCATCTTAACCTCGTACCACTTTCCGGCGCCGTCGCCGGAAAAACGAGTTTTGACTCGTTTTTCACCATTTTCGCCCCGTTCGATCCAGATCTGAGCTAGGGTGATCCCTAAGCTCATCTTAAGTTCGGTTTATACCCGATTCCACCCGGATCTCGTGACTTTAACGTTTAACGGTGTCGGCTCGTCGTTTCATGACCATAACTAACGGGTTTAAGCTCATACAACATCATACTATCATTAAATTGGATCGATGCTCGGTTTACCATGGGGTTTGGCCAAAGAGAAAAGGAGAAACTAGAGAGAAAGCTTAAGTGTGTGTTTTGGTGGCCGGTGTATGGAATATGTGTGAAATGAATGATTAATGGGTATTTATGACTTATATAATTATGGATCATGGGCTTAAGCCCATGGTCTTTTCCTCTTTCTTTTATAACCCAAGTCCATAACTCATATCTAATTAACCCAACACTAGCCCGACTCATAATAACTCTCATTTTCATTTATCAACCGAAAATAGATAAACGGGATGTTACATAACGTGATAAGATGAATAGGAAAACCAATTTAATGATAGAGAGTAAATTGTTTTGATTGATTCGTGATAACCGTGTCTTGATGAATGAAGAATTTGTATATGATCTAAGAGAGTAAAAATGTTTTGACTGTATGAATATATCGAATCAATAGATCTTGATTGAAAAATAATTTAGTAGGTAAGTAATTGATTAATTTAATAATAGAATAATAGAATAAGTGAATAGTTAAACCAAATCATAAATTGTTTCGTATAAAATCAAATAAATAAAACAATTAACGAATGTCCGTCGAGGTGTTGGGTTTCCCATGAGCTTTCCATGGCATTTTGTTTCCCCAACTTATTAGCATACCAAAACCAAAACAAATGTGCGAGTTGGCCTCCCATGAGCATTACATGGCAATTTGAATGGCCCAACTTAATTATCGAATCAACGAATCAACTAAGTTTGTCAGCCCATGAGAATTACATGGTGATGTTACCGACCAAACTAAATAATGAATAAACGAACCCAAGCATAAGTAGTTGAAACATCTCGTGTATCACCACAGATGATAATGTTCCAACAAAATATCGCAACTATAACAAATTGTGTAAATGTACAGTTGGTGTGTCCATGGCGTCCCATGGATTTTACACTCGACTAGACATTTTAAAACGATAAATCACAATAAAGGGTGTAACCGTTAAGCCAATTACGTTAAACGCTTAAAGTGTCAGTCGCGTAATAATTTCCACTAGGGCGGGGTGATGTAGATGTCGTGCTCTAATCAAAAACAAGTAATTATGAAGCTTAAATACCTATAACTAGTATGGGTAAGTAAGGTCGTCTCCACAGGAAATCAGTGGAAAGTGCAAGTAAAGTTCATAATTATTAACTAATTAACTACGGTGGACAGACGATGTCAAGCGGTTTATAAAGATGATTATTATAACACACGATTACTTTTAAAGCTGTAAACAATTATGAGAGAAAGATTCACTTCAGGTTCAGGTAAAGTGATAACCGACTAATCACAGATTCTTTGAGATTAATTGCGCAGTAATTACTAAACCTAACAGTTGGGTTTTGAGGACAAACGATACCCTAACCGAATTGTTGACACAACTGAACTCCGGTTTATCCAATTACCAGTTTAAAATATGAAAATCAGTTATAAGCAATGACTAACGATTATTGGTTCAATGACATAAGAGCTAACCCTACATGTGATGAACACAACCAGAAAAGTGATGCAAAGTTTGACAATCAAAATCATAAACTGTTTAAACAATCAATTCGTAATGTAAAACAAGATTAAAAACATTCAATCAAGTTCATAAGCATTCAAAACATAGAATCTGATCAAAGTTAGTTTACACAAAACCCTAGCCTAAAGTGAATACAGTGGTTTAGCCTGACATCGGCATCACGAAGGATTCGCTTATCTGATGAGAGGGTGAAAGCATGCAATGAACGGACGAACCAGAGGCTTCGGGATGGTGGA
This sequence comes from Bidens hawaiensis, assembly GCF_021521415.1. Classification (NCBI taxonomy): domain Eukaryota; kingdom Viridiplantae; phylum Streptophyta; class Magnoliopsida; order Asterales; family Asteraceae; genus Bidens; species Bidens hawaiensis. The sequence continues at coordinate 74,803 of NW_027493260.1, read as the reverse complement.
AAATCGTCCTAGGGCTTGTACTTGGTTGAAGGAATGAAGGATAGGTCGAATGGGGGCTGAAAAACTGATTATATCAAAGTTAGGGTTATTTTTCCCGTCAGGAGGATCTTAGCGCGTCGCTAACATCCCAGGAGTGTGATTTTCGCGCCGCGCTAAAGACTCAAAATTCTGATGATCTTTGAGATACGCTGACATCACCATCAGGACCCTTTAGCACCGCGCTAAAGGCGTCTAACAGAATTTTCTTTATTTTCTTCATTTATTTTGCATAGGAAAGCGTGTCAATCGTCATGAGTCTTCTACATCTTCGTTCCAAGCCCGTAATTCATCCCGATAAGTGTCCTTAACGTCAAGTATCCTGAAGCACATAAACACGCTTGAAGTACCAAAGTTCACATAATACTTAAACTAAAAGTAAACAAAAACTATAATAATATATACGACTTTTGCCCGACCATCACGGGGAATCTTGTCACACTCCCTAACTTTAAATGAAAAAAAAAGCAAAAACAAAGCTAGGAAATTCGCAAGGAAATTTCCGACAATAAAAGGCAATCTAATAAAATTCAATAGAAATATTTTAAGATTGATGCATAGTGATGCGTGTATAATGATGCTGTCACAACTAAGCTTTAAATTTATTAAACGAAAATCCCAAAGAAACCACACAAAACCGACAAGTGTACCGATCACTAATAGTATAGCACTAAGGAAGTCCGAGTGTCGAACACAAGGACACGTGAAAACGTATTTAATACTTAACCCTAATAAGACTCACCTATGAAAAATATTTTTTTAAATTGATTTTTAATTATTAATTACTTAACCTAACTTAAATTAACTTAAAAGACTTAAATTAAGAAAACTAGACGAAACTGTGAAAATAAAACTTATCAATGGGAAAACGTCTACCTAGGTAAGAATCCTATTGAAGGTATAATAAGCGAATGGATTGTAGAATCCCACGACACCGGTTCCTAAGGAATGACACAACTAAGGTTCACTCAGGAAGCTAGATTACCTCTCGGTCTCACTAACAAACCCTAACCTACGTTGATTTTAAGAACATAACCGGGTGAAGAATTGTCAAAGTGCTCTAATGCCAACTCTCCTCTCGGTCTCACCGACACACTACCCTAATGGAGACGAATACTACGCAACCAAGGATAGAAGAACAATTTATTTCAACTTAAACTAGGTCAACTAATCGCTCACAAGCCCAAACCCGACAAGAACCGAACCCGCTCTCGCGCGATCCTAATCCTAACAAGTAAAAGCTATGAGACGAGTTTACTTCCAATCACCTCTCGGTCTCTAAGAAGGTGCCTACTTGCTGATTATATTCAATTAATACACTCACTTAAACCCTTCGGTTGTACTTCCCACAAACAAACCCTAAACACCAAGTAAAGAGTTCTAACAAGCAACAATCAATCAAAACTTATTCAATTAATCAAAGCAAGAGGTAAATAAGTGTAATTAACGAATTTATAGCCACTAAACACAACTTAATTCAATGTTAAAACAAACTTTTCATTAACAATTCAAGCCATGATCATCAACAGTCCAAACTACTTACTAAAACCTAACAATAATCATCTAACCTAGGTAGAACTAACTACTTTAGCCTAACATTGGTTTTAGACAGCAGCAAACAATGGATTTAAACATCATAAACATCAACATAAACATAATAAAACTCATTCAAGATTCAAGAAAAATTAAACACAAGTCAATCTCTAAGTTACTTGCAAAACAATCCAACATAAAAGATTAAACTTAACAAGTTAGGGTTCTTGAACAAAAGATAAAGTTTATGGATGAATACTTCAATGTTATAGCTGTGATTATGAATGAATGAAGCACCTAGCAGCTGTACCAAGTTAACCCGAGCCTTCCTTCTTCCTCCCTAGCCGCCAACAGCCGCCACCAACCTTTTTTCTTTCTTTTCTTCTTGTTGGAATTTCCGATCGGAAATTTGTATATGAGTTAGGGTTTTTATTTTTTTCCTTTTAATTAATATAATAATGCATGTAAGGCTTGAACTTGTGGGCTTGGGTCGGGCCTTGACTTGTAGTATTAAAACTTGACCAAATAAGCCCCTAAAGTCTTCAAATTTAACTCTTTTTTCCATTAAAGCTCAAAACCTACAAGTAATCAATCATCTTTGTAAAATTAAGCATAAACAAGCCATAAATCTTAATAATTAAACTAATAAATTACTTAAATCATGATAAAATGATATGGAAAGTAAGTGTGTTTTACAACACATCACATAGCCTCGAAGTTATAAAAATATTTTGTGAATGAGACATAGTCTCAGAGTAATAAAATATTTTGAGACTGACGCATAGCTTTGGAGTTGTGTGTGTGTGCATGACAAATAAAGTAAACAATTAACTAAATAGTTAAATAAGTATATGATCTAGCAAGTAATTACGTAAGCTGTAAACAATCAAATACAACACATCCGGTAAACAAATAAGCACGTATGGGGCTCCTAAGCATGTTACTAAGGTGCCACTAACTACCTATCTTAAACCTAGCTCTGATACCAATCTGTCACACCCCAAGCTATGGCGAAAATGCCGGAGCGTGAGCTGATTTTTCACAGCTCTCAATATACTATCAAGCAATATTAAAAGTTTAATATATGTTATTCCAATTTAAATAGTACAACAAATTCAAATAATCATAGTACATAAAATTCATAAATAAACAAGTAAAATGAAAATCCAAAATTAAATTATTGTATCTTCTTCTCTAACATGCCCCCTAAGTTGCTTCAAACAAACTTGATGATCATAACATGCGGTAACCAGCATATGCGTCAAAAATACAATAGGTTCTGTCAACACGAGGTTGAGTGAGTAAAACACCACATTTTCATGATTATATAATAATAAATAAGAGAGCAAACGGTGTCAAGTGAGATAAACAATTTAACCAATGAGCAAGTAATAATGAGCTGTCAATAAGCACAATGGCTATTACGACTGTCGTATGATCATACTTTCATGAGATTATGTTGGACCTCTCCGAATTCGATTCACATAAAGCATATAAGCACATAACAAGTAAGGTATCAATTGTTAAACACAAGTGACAAGAGTTGCAAGTTGAGTAATACACAATAATAAAATAAATAGAACGCATATGTCCCCAAAATGATTAAAAATGAGTTAAAATGGGGAGTGAGATACTCACCTGATCGGATAAACGAAATAAAAAATGATGATGCGAGAAAGATAAACCCTTCGGGATATACCGTTAAGGATTCCTGTTTGAATACTTATAATATGAGTTAATTATGTATATATACCAAAAATATATAACGAGATTATTTGCCAAGAAACATAAAACTTAATGGTGTTGGTTAAATAAAATATGGTTTAATTTATATTTATTATGAACTATAATTTAATAAATAGATTAATAAACATAAAACAAATAAAAACAATCCAAAACCGGGCTGGGGGGAGGGTCGAACCCGCGCCCCAGCCAGCTCTAATGACCAAACAATATCACCACCAACCAATAGGGCTGGTGTGTGGTTTGCTTATTAGCTAGAAACGATTATACATAACCATAAACGTTTTTCATTCCCTATTCTAAAATAAAACCCTAGAACTGAAATCACTCGATTTATTCAATGTTTGATTAATTGATGTTAGGGCTAATGATACACGATTAAAAATGATCCAGATGCATATATGAATTACCAGTTTTGATTGCATAATGGCGGGGAACGACGACGAAGGTTGACGGCTTAAAGATATGTTGTATTGCAGACGATTAAAACTCAATTCCTCTTAGGCTTGGGTTTGCGAGATCAAAAGGAATGTTCATGCTCGTTTAATTGCATTATTATCATGTGTAAATTGTTATTAAAGAAAACGTATATGAAGGATTCCTTATATGACAATACGTATATTTTTTTGATCTTATATTCCTAATTAACGATGTCGGTTAAGTCGATTTTAGGCAATACAATGATCTTCCTTGATAAATTCCATGTTTACATTGAAGATTAAGGTTCAAGAATACAAAACGGGTTACGGGTTTGATCTTAAACGGGTTTGGTTGTGGGTTAGTGGGTAAATGGATTATAATTATCATAACTGCAAATAAGTCCTTGTACTATTGAGGTGGGTACATAAAGAGGTTAAATTATTGTTTAAGGTTGAAAATGAATATAACTCATAGTTATATTTGATAATTATATATATATATATATATATATATATATATAATAAAATAATAACTCGATCATTATGATATTTTATTGTTTAAAATTACCCGGAAACGGGACGAGCATTTGTATTCATTATATTATATGAAAACTTGAGTTGTTACAGTGGAGAGTGCTGTGACCCCTCTATTTATAGGCTGAAATCGGGTGACCCTTTCTTATGGTCATCGCGTATCGCGATGACTCATGTAGCTCAGAGAGTGTCACGTGTCACCACGTGGCCTGACAAATCTGCCATGTGGTGGACACGCGTCATCATGTTATTATCCTTGTCATCGTGGATCGCGATGGCGCCTTGGCTATGCCCATCGCGTATCGCGATGGGTTAAGATGTCCGAATTTTTCATTTTTAACCCCTTTACTTTGATAACTTGTCATGTCTAGGTCCTACTCGTGCAAAGTGCAAAGTGAGCCATCAAAGCGCCACATTGTGCCCAACACCCATAGCCCGTCGCCTTCGCCATCGACATCGTCCTCGCCCAAGCCCGTGCGCGTCGGGTGCTCCGCACCCTCCGTTAGGACCACTTAGTGTATGCTAAGCATAAAAGAATATCACTATGAAAGCTTTCTTCCTTATAAAGTGCTTCCATTTCTTTACCACTTTCCATATGGGATGAATTCCATTTTCCTTATTTATACCTAAGTGGCTTGCTACCATTTTCTTACATCCTTCCATGTGGATGTAATTTCCTTTTTTCATATCCTTAACATGAGATGACTTTCTTTATTGAATATTTTTATTTCCTTATAAAATGTTTTTATTTTCTTTATCAAAATGTTCTCATTACTTATTTTAGAGAATAATTTTGATTATTCAACTTTACTAAATTGTTAAATTTGGACCAAAATATTTAATCTTGGACCAAAATTTTGAAGATGTTACATCAAATAATTACAATTATATTATAATATGATATACTGGGGTAATAATGTTCACATATTAGATTTTAACCACATTTATTATAAGTGGCAATAAAAATGACTTTGAATAAAAGAAAATTAATATAAAGAAAGTTAAAAATAAAGACACACTTATATGTTGGTTTGCTATCACAGGAAGTAATGAACGAGTAAAAAAGCAAATGGTCAACATTATTGTATATCTGATGCACATGGGCTGCTGAGCACACTATTTATTGGATTTTAATTTGAAGCTTGGGCCATTAGTATGTTGTGGGCTGTGATGGACCGAATTAACAAAATAAAATCAAAGGAGATGAGGCCTTAGGTCAGCATATTGGCTTATGGCATAAACAAAAGGATTTATATTTTTTACAACTTGGGCAAGAAGATTATAATTATTCTCTGAGAGGGACCAGTTGATTTGGGGAAACAAAACCCTATGCACGAAAAAGAAAAGATCAACATGGGTTTTTTTTTACACCAAGAGGGGCAGCCGCAAAGAGAAAGAGCAAGCCGTTGGTTCTAGTAGAGAGCATTTGCGTTCAACATCTACTCATCCAAAAAATATTACTATTCGGTTGAATTTATTATTTCCATTATAAATTTATTGTTTGAACCTATTTATTTTGATTTGTTCTTGAGTATGGTTGCAGGCTAAACCTTTTAGACCACCTAAGGCTTATGATGAACTCTTGTTGATTTTTTATATTGGTTTGGATTTTTACTTTGACTATGACTTTATGATTAAGTAAGAAGTTTATTGTTATTCATTCTATGCATATGTATGCTTAGGATTGTTTGTTTAGTTTTATTGTTTCACAGTTTCCTTGGTGATTGTTTCATATAATATGATTCTGTTAGGTCATCTACTGTATGTTTTTTACCAGTTTGTGGTTGATTTGTAATAAAACCATAGGAACAATAATAATTAATCAAGTAGACCTGATGTACTGCTAATCTAAATAGCAGTAATGTGATAGATTATATGATAAGTCTTGGTTGTTTGAATTGCTATATTTAGTTCTTCGTAAGGAGTCCGTCTAGGTTTGGTTTATCAACCTTGTTTATCTAGTCGAGTGAATGTTTTAAACTACCTTTGATTTCCGCGCAATAAGGTAGTATTTGTTATATAGGTACTTGTCATAAAATAAATTAGCAATCATAAGCGAGCCTAGTTAAACCGATAATTTTAATAGCTTATTAGGATTCCATAGGCCTCTCCTTAAGAATGGTCAAGGGTCATGTTTAGTTTCCCCTTAAGTGAATAATTTAAGATCCCGGTTGCATAAAATAGCGTTTTCCAACCATTTGATAATTAATGCATTAGGGGCTAGCCTAGGTGGTTGTTTGTCATTATCTGAATTAAATCTGAGTCCTAAGTTAAGTTGTGTTTAGTTTTATTAATTAGTTTTAATTTAGTATTTTAGTAAAAACCCCTTAATAATAGTAATTAATAGTCGTGTGAGTCAGTCGAGTCTAATTAGTTAATTATGTAATTTAAAAAGTATCGTGGGTTCGATATCTGGACTTACTTAGTTGTACAAGAGTCGACCGGTTCACTTGCCGGTTAGTAGTTTATGAGTCTAAAATTATTATTTAGTGTCCAGATTAGCGTATTTTTATATAATTACTTTAGCACATTAGTTTGCAGGTGTGTCTATGGCTTTTGGCAAAAACACAAGTTTCACAATTTAACGGATTATTGTAAGGATATAATTTTGGAAATAAAAGATGTAAATAAGTAGTAGACGGGTGTCCTCGTCTTCGATGCCACAACCATGCTTATCTATCAGTACTCCCATGAGCCAACATCACAGTTCCTCGTTGAGTCACTTCGTCCACATAATACAATCCTTGGCGTTCAGAGCCACGTCCAATGATCATCCCGTCCTAATATCCTGTAGGATACAAAGGTGGGGTGCATTAGAACCGTACAATTTAATTCTTTAGTAACATGGCTAATTGATAGAATTTTATGTGACAAAGACAGTATATAAAGACAATTTGATAATTTCATCGTTGGTGATATTTCAATTGTCCCTCCCCCTTTTACGATAATAAGCCCCCGTTAGCAGTTTGAACATAGGTTTTTTTTTTTTGGTTTAAATTTCGAAATAATATCCGAGTGTTCGAATGTCATGGTGTCTGTGGCACCACAATCAAGTATCCTTGGCTTGTACCTCGATTCACACCTGCTTACCATGTTTGCCTTTTCGATTGATTCTCCACCCGTCCATTTTCTTTTGTTTTTAGTGACCTCATATTTTAGGACCCCCTTGAATTATTACAAATTAGGGGGTTGAAATTCAGCAACTTCAGAACTTCTATAGAAAAAAAAACTTTAAATTTAAAATAGAGGAGGGGTTTGAATGACATATAATTTGACCTCAGACTGAATAGAAATTATTTGAAACACAAGGGTTCGAGTTTGATAACCCAAACCCTATACCTTATACGCATTCATCCTCTTCGTAAATTGCATCCGCCACACCTTCGAAGCCACCTCCACCAACTGCACTCTTTCGCTGGTCTCCGCCATTGTTAGTGGCAATAGAGTTGCCCACGGCGGTGGCTACCTTTCCCTATTCTTTTCCTCCTTGTTTATGGCCATCGGTCCACCAATCTGGAAAAACCAACGATCTTAAAACATTGTTCTTTGGTGTGCTTGGTTGTGCCACAGTGCGTGCATTTTAGTTTTGATTTGTCCACTCGTGATGATGACCATGCTTGTTGACCTTGGTCTGACCGGCGATACCCTCTTTAAGTAAGACCTCGTCCGTCGGGTTCATTTGGTTTAGTACAGCCAAACCGGCCACCACACCACGGTTGGAAGATAATGTGACATTCATGACAAAACGGGGCATAAGTTATTTATTACGTAGCGAGTAAACATTTAACCGGTTATTTTGTAACGAGTAAACGATTAACCGAATAATACTGATTATGATCCGAATATATTGGGGGAGGGGGGCATATACAAGTGATATATGTATTATAACAACTAACATGTTGATTTTCCAGCCCTAGTTAGTGCAAAACCACTTAAACGAAAAGATTTTTGTTTAACTATACGATGTGATCTTAAACCCAAACACATGTACCAAAACAAGCAGTGTATCCTCCATCAGGCCGAAAAAGACTTATAAAATACTTATTTGAGATGTTTTAAGTAACTCGTGAAAATATTTTGGATTTTTACAACGAGTCAGTATGTTTTTCTTAATTTACAAAAAAATAGCTGAAAAACTCTCATTTTTGCGCTGTTTATCAAACCCGAAATATTTTCTCATAAAAAACCGAACCCGAACTAAATTTGGACTCGGAATTTCTTTTTTGGTATGCAAAACAAGGCATTAGTGGCCACAAGAGGGGGCCGCAATTTTGGGTACCACCCCCCCCCCCCTAACATATCATCACATATAAGCTTTGTAACATTATCATTTTCCAAAAATATCTTCCAACCAACTCAAAAACCACATATACTCTCCATTTCCAGTAAAAACCCAAGGTAAAGCTTAATTTTTAATGAGTTTTGAAGCTTGTTTAATCAAGTTTAAACCTAAAGATTATGTTTGGATTAATGAACACCATGTTAAACCATGTAAATATCTTTAAAAAAGGTTCAAAAACATATTTTGATCCTAAATTAAGGTTACAAATCAGAATCATACACTTTTTTTTTGCCAAAAACACGGATGAATTTTTACCGTTCAAAAACTCGATTTATAACCCTAATCGAAACTCTATGTTAAAAGGCTGGATGATTGATGTTATATGCTTGGTTTTATCTTACTTGATCTTTATATACACTATATATCTAACCAAGAACCTGGAAACTTGAAAGGAGGGCTTAACCGATTGAAAAATTCAAAGGTATTACCCGAACACTCGTTTAGGAGCTGTTTGTGCTTTTATTGTAACGTGCTTATGTTTAGCCTATCAAAATTTTCATAGATCTCAGAGATCATATGAATGAGTCACTGTCCAAATTTGGTAATTTTTCGATAAATGGAGAATATTCGGAGATTTTCTTACCGTTTATTTATGATTTATTGGGAAAAACAGCAAAACAATTTGGAAAATTATGAAATTTGATGGAGAACTCATGAATGTCATTTTAATCACACATGAAATTTTGGGTCCATTGGAGAACTCTAGATATGGTTTGTGAATTCTCGTTTAATCAAGTTTTAATAATTGAATTATGCTAAAAACAATATTTTAGCTAAATAATCAAGTTTTGGAAACTTTACAGAGATTATATGAAGGTATTTTGACCACTTAGAAAAATAATCGGATTTTTTGGGTAACCTTTGGTATAAACAGAGGAATTATCGGTTAAAAATAACATATAAAATGGATTTTATAAATGAATAAGTCAGTGTAATAATTCTGAAATTAGTTTTGTAAATATCTACACATCTTAAATTGTAAGTATAAAAATTTACATAATTTAAATATATATAAATAAAAAGTTATGCTAATTTAAAGATTAAACAAATATAAGTTTTGATAAAACCGACAATGTTATATGTTTAACGATCTGATTGGAATATCAAAACATCAAAAGTGGTCAAATATCATTGTATTAGGTAAATTTAGTAAAATCTAACTTTTTAAGAGATTTCCGGACAATTCGGGAGAATTGTAGGCGTTTTCTACAACCTAGTCTGTATAAAAAATGAAAACGAACAGTGTAGCAATTATGGATATCTAAACCCTAATTTTCTTTTATAAATTGAATCATTTTATCATATAGTACATTTACTCAAGTTTGTGTGATCTTACCTATTTTTAAAACGCGTAAACGACCAACTTGGCTAAGAACGTAAAACTGTGAAACTGAGACAAAACCGATCTGAATATTAGACACTGTACAATGTCACAATCTAAAACTATTGATATATTCTGGGCGTAACAACCAGACTCAGATTATATATACAGCCCGATTCAGTTTGAAGAATGTACTAGTATTAACTATACAATACTGATTATAGGGATCAAACTATAAACGAGACACACTACTTATATCGTGGATTACCTATACTATACTACGATAAGGTGAGTTTCATGACCCCTCTTTTTAAACTGTTTTACGAACATTTGAGGTGATAAGCATGTTTATATATGTCTATCTATCTGGAAACGTGTTTTGATGTGAATTGTCTTAGTACTAAAACTTGAAAGTCTCCGCAAACACGATTAATTACTTTTGAATCGGTGGCATGTGGATAGTACTATTGGTTTGACAAACCCAATTGACAGGGCTGGTGGGGTATGCCGGGACATTATACAATTTCACATGACCATATAACTATACATACATGCTATGTGGTGTTAAACATAGTAACCGAGGCATGTGGCAGTTGAGGCCATGGGGAGTGCGTGGACAATGGAGGTCACGTGGTAAAAGCACGTCAAAGATTCACTCGTTGCTTAGTATAATTACATCATACATACATACATACATACATACATACATACATACATACATACATACATACATACATACATACATACATGATAATGTATACCGATTTCGTATAAACTTGTGAAACTCACCAACTACTCGTAGTTTACATTTTTAACATGCTTTTCAGGTATACCAAAGTTGGAATGATGTGCTTATGTACTATGTGTTTGAGTGATGAACAATACAGTTGTAGATAGATGCAAGTATATTGTTAAAGAATAAAGTAGCTTAAAGAACCGGTTATGTGTGAAACGCTTAGTTTGTAACCGTAGCTATCAAAATGTAACATGATGTAAGTTGGTTAAATTTCTTTATAGACAATGTGGTTGATACCAGAGGTGTCTGTTACATTCCCGTATTACGCTTTCGCATTTGCCTAGTCGGGGTGTGACATATAAGTCACCGGAATTTGTACCTAAAGTAGTTTGGTGAGCAGTTTCTTTTCTAACGGCGGCATATGCACCTTTTGCCGACGGAATAGGATCCCACTGCAAGTTTTCCCTTTTTATTAGGTCATACTTGTGGTCAAGATCATTTAAGTATCGGAAAAATTTTTGTTCTGCTCTAATCTTGTTATAGGTTGTAATATCAGTTGCACACGTCACTGGATTTGGATCTATTCTTTCATTTTCTCCCCAAATCCCTTGTATTACAATCCAGAGTTCTTCAAACGGTATGCAATTTTGTTTGAACTCATTCTCTTTGACATAGAGATCGAATGTTTTGAGCTTATCCTTACCGCTGCTATACGTAATCACAAGAACATCTCATAATGATTTTTCTATAGGGAACTTAGTAAGATTACTCGCAATGGCAGGCTTAATGTTTTGAATGAGCCAAGAAAACAAGATCATATAGTTCCCAATGCTCGTATTCTTTATCAGTTCGTTCCGGTGGGTTTGTGGTTAAGTGATTCAATAAATCTTTTGATTTCCCCCTATGATGACTCGTATCATCCGTGCCCATAGAGCGTAATTCTGGTTATTGTGGTTCATGCTAATTTTAAGGCTATCGGAAAGATTCTGTATGGCTGTTTGTGTTTAGGAATTAAGACCATTTTTTAGAAGAATGGCTATTTGGATTTAGGGTTAAAGTCGAGCTACCGTCTATATCAGACATGGCATCTTGCTGGTTGGTTAAGGCTGAATGGTGCTGGGTAGATGATGAGCAGTATTGATCTTAGGATCATTAACGCTGCTCTGATACCATCTTAAAACTGATAATCAGAATTTGAGAATAAACTATTGCTTTGTATTTTCGTATGTTTTACATAAGAACAAGACACCATAATTTATAGGTGTTTTACAATTACAGACAAAAAAGGAAACAGATAATATGTTGCTAATATCCGGGTTGTAACGAGCTATAAACATGGTAAATATGTCAAGTACGAGCTGGGATACGATGATAAAAAACCGACCCTGTGATTGGCTCCATTTCATTTAACATTCCTTTCTAACACGTCTAACTGTGAAGTTCTTCTTTCATTCATGATTATTGCGTTTAGAACAAGTTGACGATATTTTAGACCTGACACTCCTTATGGCTTAATATCTCTTGTGTACAAAACAAAATGACGTAAGATTTTCCTAACATGTTACAAATCAACACCCTAATGACTCATCATCCGCAATGAGGTTTGCTTCCACCATTATAAACAAAACATGAGTGGCTATAATGCCCTTTGTAACATCTACACTTTTAAAACCAACCAATATTGTTCCCTTATTTTGCCACTGTAGGGTCACAATATTTTTTTGTTATCGAATAGAAACTTCACAGGAGATCACTCATCTATAGACTTTTCTAACTCAAGCACATCCCTGGTAATTCCACTCAAAACGCATTGGTGAAATTTAAGGTGATACCCTTCTAATGGTATAACATCTCTCTTGTGTACAAAACAAAATGATGCATTGATGACATATAAGGCAAATCCTGCATCATTCAATGACATATTAGGCAAAGCAAGTTTTAGATTTAGACACGTGAGTAGATTGCATTTTAAGGTTGCGTGAATGTCTGATCAATGATAGACCAAAAAGAAAGAGTGTGATGTGCTAGTGGTAATAAGTTTATATAATAACGAAATGAGCAAATTTAAGACCGTAATGAACTTTTGAATCAGGTGAAACCTTAATGTGTGGTGGTTCCTAGAACCCATAGTATCCAAACAATTATGTAACATTTGGGGTTTTTCTATTTCTTGTATTTTTATTGTATACACGACCCAGGTTTGTTATTTGAATAATTCGTATTAATAAAATCACGTATTTATTAAGTAGCTATGGCATTTATCTTATTTTATGTTGTTACATCGTGTTTGATCAAGCTAGTAAACCTTAAACTTGCTTATTTTAACTTAATATTGTATTTAATCGAAGTATGGGGCTAAAAGTGTCAAATATTAAACTTTTGGTTAGCACCGATTGAATTGCTTGTCGTTTGGTTCCTTGTGCACCGCTAATTAAGTGAATCTTAAGAAGGTCTAGAAATTCAAAAGCGGTGTATCGGGGAAATTTCACACTAACTACTAACAAATTGTCAAATTACTAATGCGACATAGCAAGATAGGAAAATGTGTTCTATAGATATCCCACAAGTCCATTTTCGACTACACTAGTTTCATGTTGGTGATAGTCTTGCAGAATTCATGGCAAATTAATGATAGATAAAGTTAAATACAAAGTATAACAAAAATAAGAAGGGTGGTTAGAAATCTGATTCATTGATCTTAGATTTGGATGGTGGAGATTAATTTAAGAATAAAAATTGTTAAGAATGACATTAATGTAATAACTCACCTATATGACTTCTCTATCCACATGCAAGGCACATATCAATTTTCCTGTCATTTTAAAACTCACATAATTTTTTCATACGGCATTTTTTAAATAAAAAAATTCACCATATTAACAAGCGTTTTATATCTTAATATGAATATTATATTGTTATATAAAAATAAAAAACTTGTGGGTTTTTTTATATTGTGTTATTTGGTTGTTCTTTGTGTTTTTTAATTGGGTTTTTCTATGCATTGTGTTATAAATTTTGGTAATTGTGTTTTTCAATTGATACTCATATTAAATATAAAAACTAAACAAAGATTACATCATTGTGTCTTTTTGTTCGTCATTGTGTCTTTGTTCTCAACATTTGTCTTTCTACTTATCATTTCGTTTTAGTCATTTTGTAATACGTTCGTTGTTTTTTGTTCGAAATTAACACATGGCATTCAATTAAATTTGAGAAAATAGTATTATGTTCATTGTATATTATGTTCAAAGTCATTGTGTAATATGTAGTTTCCATTGTGTTTTACGTTTCAGGTTATCGTGTTATATGTATTCACCATTGTGTCTTACGTTTCTGGTCATTGTGTTATATATATTGATCATTGTGTTTTACGTTTCCGGTTATTGTGTAATATGTATTCATCATTATGTTTTATGTATTAGATAATTTGTTGGTATTTTTCATTATATTTACATATTATTATTACACAACGGTGTTATTAGTACTTAAAAAAACACAAAGATGAGTTGAAAGAAACAATGACAAACAGAGAGACACAATGACGAAAAAATACACAATGTTAAGCAAAAAGACACAATGACGTAATTATTTCTATATTATAAAATTATACACATATTAAAGATAAATAACGCTTGTTATTGTGGTGATTTTTTTTTATTATTTTTAAATATCGTATGAAAAAGTTATAGACGTTTTAAAATGATATGAGAATCAACACGTGACTTGAATGTGAAGAGAGATTTTGTGTACTATTACTTTTATATCATTTTTCCGTTGATCCCCACTTTACACATGTCAATTAATTATGGTTTCTTGCCCATCTCATTTTCGTTGACTTTGCAGAATTACCCAAAACTTTTATTTGGGTGAGAAGAAATTTTTTGATAATTCATAGTAAACTTTTTGGTAACTTCTAATAGCAATAAGAATATTGAATTGAATTTAACTGTTTACTTTTCAATGTTTCAAAATAATTGTTTTATAGACATAATCAATCTTGCATTAAAAGTTGTAGGGCTGTGGCCATTCGCCACTTGCTATAGAAAAGACTCAAAAGAGCATCCGAAGAAATGAGTATAAATGATAGCATATACAGCTAGCTACGTACAACAATGAAGATGACGTTTGAGGCTAAACGAGTTGCTCTATTGCTTGCCATTCTAATCATTCATAATGATTTTCGAGTACATTCTGCTTCATTCCAACCAAATCAAGGTAAATTCATGCTTCATTTTGTTGTTTCCTTGGATATGTTAGTCGAGAAAATTGATTCAGCATTCAATTTGCAATTGGCAGGAACTGTGTTTCACGGTAGAAATAGAATGCTTAGAAAGCTGCGGTCAGCGCCACCGCCACCGAAGCTAAAGGAAGCTCCACATTATAGGTATCCGCTTCCAACACCAAATCCAAAACTACGTCCACCTCCACCTCCACCGCCACCATTAGCGCAACAGATGGGCCGCATAGCTTCAAGTTTCCATACGGTAAACGTAAATTCACCACCGTTGCCACCTCGAGCACGGATGCATACACGACCTTGAATTCAAGTCGCTCCACCACCATAGGGACGTGCTTAAAGCTCATCAAACTAATAGTATTTGAATTCAACTGTATTAACTTTTTAGATGCAATAATAATATACCACAAGCTTTAAGCTTTTAAGATCTCATCTGATCAATCTTTGCTTGTTTTGAATTACTATAGCTTAATCTAATATAATAGATATACTGGTTTTTATTAATTCCAATTATCATATTTTGGTCGATTCTAACTAACGAATTGACTACTGAAGATCCCATTTTTTAACGCATTTTTCCCCAACGGTCTACGATTAACAGAGTCTTAACGCCATTACTTGCAGGTCGCCGGAAAAACTCTTTTGGCCGGAAAAATCACATTTTTTGCAAGAAAACTCAACCTGAACACCGCCACCACCACCAACTAACTCGCCACCACCACCAACCAATCACCACCATTTGAGCACCACCAACTGATTCTGACGATGGCTCTAGGATTCCATAGACCTCAATAATTGGGGCTTTAAATAGAAAAAAGGTTCCTAAACGTCCGATCCAAGATTACAAAGATGTTTGGGACAAAATGTTGAGTTTTCCCAAAAAAATGTGAGTTTTCTAGCCAAATACGTATGTTCCGGCGACTTGCAACTGACGTTAGCATTCTGTTAATTAGTTGCGGGCTGTTGGAAACAAATATGATAAAATGTAATGTCGTTATCAGCCAATGCGTTAGTTAAAACTAGCAAACTAAAAGATAATTGTTGAGATTAATAAAAACAAATAACCTTAACATATTTATTTTGTAAATGTTAGATGCCTAAAAAAAATCACGATGTATATCAAAGTATCTGCCACTAAACAAGGTTTCGTGTGGTTTTCTAGTATGTTAATTTATTGTATATGGCCTTTGTGGTTTTCTAGTATGTTAATTTATTGTATATGGCTTTTGACGAATTATTTGTAGTAAGTTAATTTATTGTATACGGCTTTTGACGAATTAACTGTTGATTTAATTCCAATGTTGTAACCGGGACCAGCTGAATTAACATTTATTCACACATCGTTTTAAATATAGTTTTATTATAATAAGCCATACAAGTATCAATATTATCGTTTTAAATATGATTTTATTATAATAAGCCATACAAGTACCAATATTATTATGTTTAGACTTTTTCGGATTTGTTGTTACTATGTTACACGAACCTAGCAATACTGATCGTATTCGTGGCGTTAAACCGATGCGGTGGGTTTTGGTACCTAGTTATTATTATCAAAGACCCTATACCCGCTATATAACCGTTTCCTACTAGAAGATTATTAACTTTCATGCAATTTTGATAAAAGAAAAACACATATTCATTATGTTTCTTGATCGTTCTAAGGATAAAGACGTACGTAGATGAGATCGAAACAAAGCAGGATACAACATACAAGACAACACTAAATAAATAAATATTCATTCCCACTTAAACTAAACTAATCAGCAAAAGGATCAACCGGAGGTATCTCGCCTGTAAACGACTCAGTCGGAGGCGGTTCCAAATCCTCTTGCGGTCGAAAAAACGCCTTCTCATCCAACACCGTTTCCTCGGTGGTACATGTCACCGCGGGTTCCTCCGAGTTTTGTTCGCTCGCGGGCACAAACACACCGGTGTCCGGGTCAGGCTCCCAATACTCTTCGGGTTCATGCAAGATGTCTTCAACTGGAGGAGTGGCCTCAACCTCCTCCTCTACTTCCTTCTCGTAAACGGATTCGTGTAGTTTTCGCCTGCAAATGGAGACGGTGCGAGATGTGGTTAGGGTGCGGAGATGGTGGGTTTTGACGAGCTTTGAAGCCATGGCGAATATGGTGGTTTGTGGTGTACGGATATGATGAGATACGTGTTGGTTATATGGTGAAGATAGCTTAGGCCTATGACCGACTTTGGTTTTTTATATAATAAAATTGTGACACCTCCACCTTAACAAACCTTTTTTGTTAATTTCTTTTTTTATTTGATATTATCAATTTCGAAACTTACTTTTTCTTATCCACATAATTTGATTTGATTCGAGTCCCGGATCCCAACATTCAAAGTATTTGATGTTGAGGTTTGTGTCAAAGCTATTTTGTTTGGGGGTCATACTGTGAAATATAATTGATGAATTTGGAATATGCTAGAAAGAAAAGGATTATTTTGGGCTAAGTTTTAGTAAGTTGTGTTGAATAAAAATTTTCAAGGAAGGTGGGTGGCCCAATAGTGTTGGTGTGATGACAGATATTTATAGGCCCAGCCGCCAAGGTGGGTGATTGATTCTATAGTGGTAGGCCGTCTTTCGCAAACCGTATGCATGAATGCATGATAACTTTCTTTTCTTTTCTTTTCTTTTTTTTTTTTGTTCTTAAGAAAATGGGATAACACAAATAAATATCCTAAGGTGACCAAAGCATTTTGGTTTAGGTCATTCGCCATTTAAAATGAAAGAACTTAAAATGTTTACCATTCATGTCAACATTTGTATTATAGCAGTGATAGTGGTTTCTTTGGTTATGACACCTAGTAAAAATCTAAAAGTGTGTAAATTTAACTTTATTAAGAATATAATTTAGAACAAGGTTATATAGGGGGTTATATATGTTAGCCTATTTACGTAACACTACCTGTATAGCCAATATTCTATATTAGTTTTATGATTGTGTATGTCTTTATATTTGCTAAGAGTCAGTGTAGTACGTATCTAAGTACGTTTATTTTGTATCATGTTATATAAACTTGGAGAAATGAGGACCCTATATAAAGGGTCACTTAACTCATTTCTCCATCAACCCTTTCACAACACAAACTTGGAAATAGAGAAACTCTCTCTCCACCAAACAACCATCTTCTACATTTTCTCTTTTAATTTTTACAAACTACGATTCGAGATCCGAGTGTTAGTGATTTTCGCTAGCAAACAGCACGGATTGATCCGAGTAAAGTTGTTAGATCCATCCAAAAAGGACCTACAAGTCGTATAAGAGCTTTCGGCTCAACTTTGTGGTTTTCAGATCAAACTTTTCGGGTTTTAATCTTAGTTTTTGGTAGATTTGAGGTTGTTTTTCGTGTTACTCACTACTTTTGGAGTGCTTTTCATCCAAGAAATACCCGAAAATCTTTATATCTAAGTTTTTGGTGTTCTTGGTTTTCGTGTTCCGGCTCAGATTTAGTTTAAAAACTTAGATCTAGGCCAATCTATTGGTTTTTAGGCTAAAGTTCTTTAGACTTTATTGATCTTTGGCTTCATATCTTTAAAAAATATATATATCAGCTAATCGAGTCGGTTCAGCGGGTATTCGAGCCGGTCAGGTCGGCTAATCGAGTTGCCGGTCAATGGCTAATCGAGCCGCTCAACCTTTGACTGCTGACTTTGAAAAAAAATTCTATTCGAATGGGGATTCGAATATGACCATTTGACTTTGACCGTTGACTTTGACTTTTATCAAAAAAACTTTATTACTTTTTACTTACATGTTGACTTTGACCCGACCAGTTGATTTTGACCATAAAAAAACTTTATTACTTTTTACTTTCAAGTTGACTTTGACTCGTTGACTTTGACCAAAAAAATATTATTATTTTTATTTAATGTTTTGTTAAAATAATAATAATAATAATAATAATAACAATAATAATAATAAATAAATAAATAAATGTCTTGCATTTATAAGCTTGAAGGAAGTTTTAATATGAGGGAAGGCCAAAAGGACATGTTAAAAGAAGAATTCAACATGTTTAAACATACTCAAGAAGAATCGATTGTGTCTCTCATCAACAGATTTGAGTCACTCGTTATTAAATGAAGTGCTGGTATCACTAATAAGTTGTCTGAGATCAACACGAAGCTGTTGAATTCACTGCCTTACACATGGAACAGCAGTGTGATTACATCAAGAGAACGACAAACCTGGATACCTTAACACTCTCAGAGTTGACTTCTACCATCAAGTCTTTTGAATCAATGGATGCCAACCTTCGAATAATCAATCAGTCAAAAGAAAATATAGATGAGACATGTGTTGCGGGTGTAAGCAGTCAAGCAAGTCCAATCATCCCCGAGTGTGCTGCAGGTGGAAGTAGTCAAGCAAGCACCTCGTCAAGCTCCACTGCTGGAATACATACACCTGCCTCTCTCATTCCCAAAGTACACAAACTTTGCACACAAAATTGTATTGATAAATCTCTTCATTAGAGAAACCACAATGCTAAAATTCTAGAACAAATACGTTGCATTCAAGTTCAGAATGATGATCTTAAAAAGGCTGCAAAGATTTATATTACTAGGATCAATACTCATTGTAATGACATGGCAAAACTTAGGGAAAAGGTCACTATTGCTACAAATTTAGCCCAACTTCATGAAAATCATGTAGTTGAGCTAAACGCTAAGATTGCCAAATTAGAGATTGAGTAACCCAAAGAAAAATTACTATAGAAAACTTTGAGTTAGCTTCTGAAAAGCTGAATAAATTAATTGGGGCACAAATGGAGTTAAGAATAAAGACTGGAATTGGCTATGACAGTTATGTTGTTTCACCGCCTCTTAATAATAACTATACTAGTCTTCCACACTTTAGTTTTAACTCTCCATCTGAGGAGGAAATGGTCTATGGTATTGGTCATGTGCCCATAATAGAGACATTTATTCCTGCTGCTCCCAAAACTATTAATCCAGTTGTTTCTTTAGTTAATCCTAATAGTAGTTCATCTTCTGTAGCAGTTTGTGTAGAAGAAAGTGGGTCGGTGGAAAGGCCTGTTGAGGTGAACATATCAAGTTGTTCATCATCAAGTTGTGAGACCGAGGATAATTCAAGTAAAAGAAAAGTTTTTGAAAATGATAATCAACCAAATACCTCATGTAAATATGTACCACCAAATAAAAGATCATTTTCTCAAACAACTAATCAATCACAAAGTCCTCAGTCATACAATTGTTTTGATAACAACTACTATGGTCATTATCAACAAAATTTTATTGATCCATATTACACTAATGTTTTTGATGATCGGGGTCAATCATCAAATGTGTTTTATAATCATGTTCCTTTTCACGGATCACCTTTCCCACCACACCAACCATTTTATAGTTCTGATGAGTTCTATAGTGCTCCTAGGAGAAAGTGTTGTTATGTTTGTGGTCATTCTTCTCACCTTGCAAGACATTGCAAGCACTGGTTCAAGCAACAACTTGATATTCAAAGGCGGCTTATTCAGTCCCCAAAAGGTGCTTTTAGTAGCCCATATTCAAGAACTGATCAAGCTGATAGTGAAGCCAGTGAAATGGATGTGAGATTCAAAGTCAATAAGGTAAAACACAAGAGAAAACCTTTTTGGAAACTAAAAATGATAAAATCAAAAAGGATCCTAAGACTGAAAAGTATGAAGATTCACCAAAAACAGTTTTAAAGTATAGAAAACAAAAGTCCATAATTGTCAAAACTAAGGAACAAGTTTGTGCTTGGATTCATAAGGACTGTTCTTCAAGCGATGAGTCGCCAAGAAATAAATTGTTTTCAGGAAATAAAATGAAGCTTAGTCGATCTATGGTCGACTTTCCCGAGACAACTAAGTCTCGGGAACCCATGTCCATTTAAACGTTTAGTGCATGTAGGGTCAACTAAGGAGGACTATCAAGAGTATTCGTTACTTATATAGTAGTTGCACCCGACATATGATGGGAGACGAACCTTTGCTATTTGATGCTAAACCATTCGATGGCAGATTCGAGTCTTTCGTAAGAGACATGGTAGGACAAACTTCAGTATAGAGAAATGTTTCATACTTTGTACTTCAACAATGCCAACCTTGTTCAAATGGCTCAACCACAACTTGTCGAGCGTTTCTCAAACTCACCTCATTAAGGACCGAAAAACTTAATGTTTCCGGTTAAACTAAATAATGTTATATTAAATATTAACTGTAATGATTAAATAAAATGTTTACTTAATAAACCTACAAAGAAAAGATAAAAAAAAAACAGCAAAAACGCACGTTCAGGGTCTCGAACCCGAGACCTAGCCGGCTAAAAAAACTGAACACAAACACCAAAAACCAAATGAACCAGACGGTCTATTGATTAATAAACTAAAAGGATTTAATATATGCAGACGCGATAAAAACCCCAATTGAATATAAACCCTAGAATCACAATCTGTTAATCCGCTATGTTTTGGTTCAATTAACCTTAGGGTTAATGATTATTGACTACAAAAGAAATCACCACAACAACTAATTACCTGTTTAGACCTCAGATTGATGGTGAACAGCAGTTCTAGACGTCGCCGCTGGTAACGAACCAGTAGATGAATCAAACAACAATGTTATTTGCAATTCTCTTAGGGTTATTGTTGGCGATGAAGATGAGAGGGTGCAGCCGAATTTAATTGAATTTTGGTGTACGTAAAAAGGCATAATGATAAACGGGTTAAAGACGGTGAAGTATTTTTGTTAATACGTATAACAATTGATCCAAATTTCCTAATCAATTGGGTCAGTTAGGCCGATTTTGGTAAAGAGATTAATATAAACAGATCAATTCCATATTAGATGCGAGAATAAAGGGTTCAAGAAATGTATATGGGTTGCGGGTTTCATTCAAAACGGGTATATGGGTAAGGATTGGATCTGGATAATGGGTTGGGAAATTGGTTAAATTTACAATTGATTATAATTACATAAATTGTAGATTGGTCCCTATTCTATAAGTGTGGATACACATAGAGGTTAAAACTATAGTTTAGGTGAAAAATGTACGTGTATGAAAGTTATATTTATAATAAACAATAATGATAAGTTGTTATTAGCTCGATAAACGTGAGAATAAATCTACAAAATAATTCGAACAAGAAAGCGGGTCTGGTATTGGATAAATGGAAACCCCGAGTTGTTACATTTAAATCCCTAATGTATATAAAGAAAGATATTAGCATACAGATCGTGTCTTTACATAGAGATAGTTAAAATTCATAAATACAAGGAACTATGTTTATCTATAGAAAGATAAAGAGAATAAATTAAACTAAGACATAAGAATATGTCTATTCCAAGAAAATCAATTATCCGAACTTTGAAAGTTCAAGGGTATAATTAATAGAATAAACGGAAGGAATCCGTCAAGATCATAAGGTAAAGAATATCATCACTCTAAATATGAAAATCTTGAAAGAGATAAAGATGAGTAAATTAAAAGAATTCGATAGACTGAATCCAAGAAGCAATTTTGTTAACATCAGTAAATGTTTAGAATACAAAGGTAAGGTAAATAGTTAAACACAACTGGCCACTGTGCTTAGCAATTAACAATTACTTACGATATTCTGAATTATTAACTGAATACATTATCCAAATATATGAGTTAACAACAAATCATAAATTGCAACCATTCAAACAGTTCAAGTTAAGCCCAAACAACAGATTAGAAAGAGTCTGATAGCAAATAGATAAGCAAGAAATCACTAACAACGAATCTCGAGGACGAGATTCATTCCAAGGTGGGGAGGATGTAACATCCCCAAAATTTTGATCCAAATTTGATAACTTAGGAAAGTTGAAGGATCAAATTTATTCTTAAAAACAAGTAATAGAAAAATCTAAATAAAGAAATAAAAAGGAAACAAGGAAAGTAAAAATACTCCATAAAGAACATCCCATATTAAGAAAATGGGAAAAGAAAACCATCCCACTTGGAAATATGTAAGAAAGTGGAAGCATTTTACATAGGTATAAATAAGGAATATAAATCTCATCTCACATAGAAAGTGTTAAAGAAATGAAAGCTCTTTAGACCAACCGTAGTCGGCACGTTATGGCCGCGTTTTGAAGTATAACGCCGGGGGCACAACCCCCCCCCCCCGGAATTTTGAGGTTTTTTTAAGCGTTTTAAGTATAACGCTTGAAAAGGCACAAAAATAAAAAAAAATAACCGTTGGGCATGGTTACCGTTGGGGTAGCCGTTGGTATTTAAAAAAAATTATTAACTAAATCTATACTATAAAAACAAACCAAACCTCATTTTTTAACACATTCCTTTCTCCCACTTCTATACCAAATATACTTTTACACAAATATTTCTACTACAATACTACCAATATGTTTCCGAATAACAACCAAAATGTTCTCGGTTTCGGTCAATTTGCCCGTCAAGGCAACCAAAATCCACAACCGAACCAATCTACCGCCCCGATGCCAACCGTACCCGTCCCTCAACCCCCGCAACCGTTCAACGCGCAAATGGCCGCGTACATTGCATATCTACAAACCTCTATGCCAAATGAGGTGCCCGGTTTCCAAAACCCAACCACAAACATTTTTGTCGGTTCGGGTTCCCAACCCGTCCCGGAGACCCAACCCGAAGACGAGTTCGTGTCGGAGACACAACCCGTCCCGGAGACCGTAGGTGGTTCGAGCCAACGCGGACGTCTGAGAAAAAACGCAAAGAAGCCCGCCGGCGAACCTCGGGTTAAAAAGATGGTGATATCGTGGAAGAATGACGAGTGCGTACTATGTGCTCGTGCTTGGTGCACGATATCGGAAGATGCCAAGTGCGGTAGGTTTTTAAAATACATATATATTTTTTAATTTTCTTAGAACAAACATTGAACTTGTAATGTTTTTATTTTTTTTAGCGAACTATAAAAAAACGGGGGTATTTTGGCACAAATTTAAAAAGTTGTTCCACGAACTTGGCGGGGACTCGCGTGGAGAAAAAGATTCCTTACTATCGAAATGGGGCTACATAAACACCAAATGCATGGCTTTCCATACGGTTTTCTCTCGGATGAATCGAACGAGGAGTAACGGTGTCTCGGACGCGGAAGTCATGGAAAACACGTTGACAGAGTATCAACATAAGGTGTCGGGGGCCTTCATTTACTTTGGCATTTGGAAAGATTACTTGAGGTTTCACCCAAAATGGGGCGAGGTTTTGGATGCCAACACCGAAGGTGGTCTGCGTAAAAAAAGTCTAAAACATCATCTTCGGTTGATCCAGACATGCCCCGTTCTGACGCTCGAAACTTCAACCTAAGCGATAATGAAGCCGCGAATCCTTATGCGGATATTACCGAGATGCCTCAGCCGGGGGGTAGAAGAAGCAATGGCAGGGGAAACGGGTCGCTTCGTCTTCTTCGAATGCCGAAATGGAAAGCCAATTCAAAGAAATGAACACTCGACTCAAAGATTTACACGAACTTGGAACCCGATGACTTAAAGTAAATTTGGACGCCGTCGAAGTACTTAAAAGGAATGAAATGGACAAAGACATCGAGATTTTATCAAGCGAGCTATCCGAAGACGACCCGAGAGTCCAATCTCTAAAAGCAGCTCGACAAGCGAAAATTTTAGAAAAATACAACATGTAGTGTTATTAGTATTATATATGTTTTTTTTTATAATTTAATGTATTTTTTTATTTTAATTTAATTTTTATTTGTAAGTTTAATGTATTTTTTTTAATTTAAATGTTGTTTTTAATTTTATGTTTAATTATTTAAATGAATTATTATTTATAAAAACAAATAAAATTAATAGTGACTGGGCGCCACTTGGCGCATAACGCCTCGGGGTGAAGAGTTATGACTACACCCTGTTTTTGCAAAAATCCATAACTCTGACTAGGCGTCACATGGCGCATAATGCCTGGGGGTGGAGAGTTATGACTACTCATGGTCTTATTAGGAAGAGATTTTCCATAGTAATATTCTTTTATGCCAAGCATGCACCAAGTGGTCCTAGCGGAGGGTGCGGAGCACCCGACGTGCACGGGCTTGGGCGAAGACGATGGCGAAGGTGACGACGACGGCGAAGGGCGCAGTGCGCAATGTGGCGCTTTGATGACGCACTTCGCACGCTCGCGTCGCCGCGAGCCGCTTGAGAGCCACCTTTGTATTTTTGGACAATAGGAGTTAGACCCAGACGTAACAAGCTACCAAAAGCCAAGAGACCGTAAATGAAAAATGTTATCCAGAGACCCATCACGATACGCGATGATACCAAGAACAAGGCCATCGTGTAACGCGATGGTTCTTTATGACTCAGCGACATGTGTCGCATCCGGGTGACACGTGGTAGATGTTTCAGGACACGTGGTGCCACGTGGCACTCCCTGAGCATCATGAGTCATCGCGATACACGATGACCATAAGGAAGGGTCCATCGCGTATCGCGATGGGACCGGATTCCAACTTATAAATAGGGGGTTCACGACTCTTTTATCACACACAAAATCACTTTCTCTCTCTAGATTTACTCTTTCTCTACCTCGGTTTCCGTGCCCTCAATACGATAATTATATCCTCGTAAACTGTGCCATATACCGACGACACCTCGAAGTTCATGCCGACAAATCCCGACGACCGGCGCACCTCATTTTGCGTGCCGACCTCATAATGCGTGTCGACCTCGTTATGCATGCCAAGCTTCGAAATTCCGACAATATACTATAAGTGATGCTCGTACAAGTTTAGGCATTTAAACTCCATATACCCGCGTAAGGTAGAGGTCTCGCCTAAGTTATAATTTTATTATTATTTGGCTAAGACCCTAGTCGGGGGTATAGCCTAGACCTTGATCAAGATTTATAAATACGAAGGTTAAGATAAAATAATGTTTCTTTAAATTAAGAAATATAATACACATGAGGGTATAGTCAAAATAAGAAACATAAGATTTTATATATCAAGGTTATAGATAAATGACGTTTCTTTTTGAAGAAGAAACATAGTACATGATTAGCAAATAAAGAAAAGGAATTCATGTCTAAAATATTTTACACAAACAAATAGTCAATCAAGGTTTAAGCTATCAAAACCAGACTAAAGGTCTGTAGCCGGATTAAAAGATGATCCGTGTATTTATATAAACCTATTTTATTATACGTCAATTATTCATTCATTCATAAGGTTTTCAAATGAGATCACCACATCATTCAGAACAGACAATCACAGGTGTAAGGCCCCGTTCCCGGTGCCTCACTTTAACGTTGGATTTACTCATAAACACAGTTCTAAATATCAGAGTTAATCAAAATTTTCGCAGAATAATATAAAAGTCAACCATCATTACAAACATTCGTAACTTGTCTTTTAAAAACGTAACATAAAACATATTATTTCAAACATCACGACGAATCTTCAGATGCCAGCATCTTCAATCCTGCCATGTGTCCCACTCAAACCATCTGTCTTAGTCTGTTAACCTGCGTGTATACTAAAAGTCAGCTACGCTGAGTGAGTTCTAGTTAATCATACAACATACAATACATTCATAACTACGTACTTCATACTTTTATAATTCGTTCAATATACATACTTACCTTCATACTTTATTCTAAACTCTACTTTACATTATTCTATTCTGCCTTGGATATTATTAGGGTCCGGTCCATTTTCTGCCTTGAGTATTATTAGGGCTCAGTCCCTTTCTGCCTCGAGATTTCTAAAGGGCTCGGTCCCTTTTATGCCTCGAGATTTATAAAGGGCTCGGTCCTTTTTCTGCCTTGAGTATTCTCAAGTGTTGAATCCAAAATCAACTACTGGGTTTCGGTTTGAATCTCTTTAACTTTGTTATATGATGTGATAATGCATGTTTAGGTTAGTCCATTTGACAACAGCTTTGCTGACCTTTTCACAAAAGCCATCGCCCAATTTTGATTAAAACAAACTATCTATCTTTTTGTATATAAAATTTGTAAATATTTTTCAAATATGTCACAATTTTAGAGGGAGAAAATGAGTTAAGTTTAACTCACCAAAAAGATTTTCAGTTTCTTTAAGAAAAACAAAAATGAGTCACTTGACTTACCAAAAATATTTTATATTTTAAGAAATCAGAAAAAGTTTGAAAAAGATATTCTCTCGTTTAGAAGGAGCTCCTGCTTAGAGGGAGTCGGATAATTAAAAAATTATAAAATTTTGAGAAATCGATCCGACCCTTTGAAAAATGATAAGAAATTGTCTTTAATGATCCTAGCATATGAATAGAGTATATCAAAAGCCAACAAGATCACTGCGTAGATAGGCTTGACAAATGAGTAAGTATCACAGTGATATAAACTTAAATACTCGCCTATGCTAGTGGTTACACTCTTATGAAGCGGCTTCCGACTCCAAAGTAAGTCAAATCGATGAAGGTAAAAATATTAATAGTCAGTCATACACGAGCCCGTTAGTGATTAGTCACAATAAAAATTATTTCTTGCTTTGGTTTAAAATATTGAAAAATAAAAAATTATTAAATCAGAAAAATTGCAAAATGCTTAAATGGATTCAAAAATCAACAACAAAATTTTTGATAAGTTTATCAAACAAAAAGGGGTATATTAGAACTACGTGACATGGGGCAAACAAGTAAGACCTTAACACTTTATATGAATGATTGTAAGTCCGGATGGCATGTAAGTCCATGGTTCAACTTTTACATATTGTTTGAAAGAAAAGTTTGCAAAAAGTTTATGAAAGCACAAAATGTTTTGATCAATCATTAGGGGTCGGAGTCAATTTGGGGTGATACTGATGAACACAAATTATGTCTAAGGTATGATGGAGTTTGTAACATGTTGGATTAACTGGGGACCACACAAGTATTGTGCCTAATTCATACCATAACGTATCATAGTGAAATAAAAATACTTGTTAAGTTTAAAGTGGACAAAATATATATATCTACAATCGACTTTGGGTTCTTGGCATAATAATATCCAAATAGAAGTGCGATCTAGGACGTTATTGATAATGTGATTCCATGTTGTGATCTTTCTCTCAAAAATACTAAAGTTATAAGAAAATTATGTAAATATTATTGTTATATAATATTAATTTCATCTTCACTCTTATAATAATTTTATTTATTTATGTTTTTTGTTTTATTTATTATGTATAGTATCCGTAATATTATAATATATAAAAAAGGCCAAAGAGATTTTAAGTTTTTATGTGTTTTTACATATTTTGTTAAATCCTTGTTTTATTCAAAATCATGTGTTTTTGTAACATCCCGTTTTCTCGTTTCGGTTAATAAAATAAAAACATGAGTTATTATGAGTCGGGCTAGTGTTGGGTTAAATGGATATGAGTTATGGACTTGGATTAAGAAGAAAAGACCATGGGCTTAAGCCAATGATCCATAATATATAAACCTTAATTATTAATTAAGTCATTCATTTACACATACCCAAAACACAAACTTAAGCTCTCTCTCTTGTTTCTCTCTTTTCTCTAGCCGAACCATGAAGGAAAACCGATCCCGATCCAAGGTAATGATAGTATGTTATGGTATGAGCTCAAACCCATTAGATCAAGTTGCGAAGCGACGAGCCGACACCTTTAAACCGTTAAAGTCACGAGATCCGGGTGGAATCGGGCATAAACCGAGCTTAAGATAAGCCTAGGGGTCACCCTAGCTCAGATCTGGATCGGACAGGATGAAAAACGGTGAAAATGGTGCAAAACACGTTTTTCTGGAGAACCCGCAGTTTTCCGACGACGACGGCTCCGGAAAGGCGGCGGGTACGAGGTTAGAATGTCAGAGAATGTTTATGACATTCTCTGACCAAACCCTAGTTCGTTAACAGAGAGTTAACGAACTAGAGGTAATTAGTCAGGCGATTCGTTAACGAACTAGCCCTAGTTCGTATCCAAATTCGTTAAGGAAAGGATAACGAATTAACCCCAATTCGTTATGACCATTCGTTAGAAGGATATAATGTAACATCCGAAATATTATAATATTAAATAAAGAAAGATTTCGTTAATTTGTCAAGCGTTAAATAATATTAGCTAGTGTTTAATAAAGATCATGGACTTGGACTAATTAAGATGGATTAAGGGGAATGGGCCTTAGGTCCATGGGCTTTGAGGGATATAAATACCCCTTAAACCACCATAAAACCCTAACTATCATTTCCATCTTTCATAAATCTCTACACACACATTCACCACATACGGCCGCCGAGAGAGGGAGCGAGATCCGAGTCCAACGAACGCTAGTCGGGATTAGATCGTTATTACACGAGCTATATACAAGATTGAGAGTTCATAACCAAGTTAAACGAGATCCAAACGAACATTTAAGGTATGTCTTTTACCTTAAAGTTTACGTTTTTAGTAACGTTTAACCTTGAAACTTAGAACGAGATTAGATCGGGTGTAAATAGAATGTAAAGCTGTAAACTTGATACCAAAAAGAAACTAATGAACCCATAATCATGCGCGGCTCGATTAAAAGAGAATTTTAAACTAGTATTGAACCTTTTAACTTAAAGGTCCAACCTTTACGCGTTTTCGGGCCGAATCTTGTTCAATAACGGCCATGGGGATGTTCGCAAGACCGATTAACATCATCATTAAGGGTTACGGGTTGAACATGGGTGTTAATGAAGTTAAAATCAAAACCCGGCGCTACTATTGATAACTTCGCTTATCTATATGTTCGCCCGAGGATAAGTTTGCACGCATGTAAGTTCGCCAAGTTATGAACTTCGACTGTATAAGTTCGCCCGTTGTGAACTTCGCTAGTTATAAGTTCGCTAAGCTGTGAACTTCGCCTAATATGTTCGCTTAAGTTAAGTTCGCTTAAATGCTTAAGTTCTCTTAACTGTTTAAGTTAACTTAAATGTATAAGTTCTCTTAACTGTTTAAGTTCGCTTAACGACCAAGTAAAAGGAAACTAATACTAGACCGTTAGATTAGATTAGACGAGTATTGATACGTGTAACCTATATACAGTTAGCAGAGCACAGTTAAAGAGAGGAATCACGATAAACGGAGAAAGGAACCGAATTCAGGTGAGGTTCTAGCCCCATTCTGTGTGATGTTTTCGGGGCTGTGTGCATACTCGATGTGATTGTTAATACATTTATCCTAAGTGATAAGTGTATGTCTTATGTGATTATGTGAAAGGTAAGAATGATTGCTTGCCGGTACGTGAACGATCTTCGGATATTGCACGTACTGCCAAGTTAAAATGTTATGTACGAAATATGAATGATATGTATGTACGTTATGAAAGGTAAGAATGATTGCTTGTTGGTACGTGAACGATCTTCGGATATTGCACGCACTGTCAAGTTATAATGTTATGTATGGACTATGAACGATATGTATGTATGTTATGAACAAATGTAAGAGATAGAAAGCTAGAAGAGGGACTGGACCCTAATTATATCCAATGCAGAAAAAGGGACCGAGCCCTTTAATAATCTCGAGACAGAAAAGGGACTGGACCCTAATAATATCCAAGGCAGAAAAGGGACTGGACCCTAATAATATCTAAGGTAGAAAAAGGGACCGAACCCTAATAATATCCGAGGCACAATATAATAGAGTAAAGTAGAATTTGAGTTATGAAAGTATGAATGAAAGAATGTATGTATGTATGTAAAGTATGTGATTTTATTAACTAGAACTCACTCAGCGTAGCTGACTTTTAGTATGCACGCAGGTGAGTCGGATGAGGCAGTTGGCTTGAAGGGAGACATATGGCGGATGAATAAAGAAGCTGGCATCTGAAGTTTTACTTGTTAATGTTGAACTAAAATATATGTTTTAAGTTATGTTTTAAAGAGAAAATATGAATGTTTGTAACGACTGTTAATGTTTTATGTTATTCCACGAAAGTTTTAATTAACTCTGATATTTAGAACTACGTTTATGAGTAAATCCAACACCAAAGTAGGGCTACCGGTAACGGGGCCTTACAAGTTGGTATCAGAGCAAAGTTCGAGAGATTTAAGCATCCTACATGCTTAGACTCGAACAGAGAATGGGATTTAAGTAAGAAAAGGAAGAAGATGCCAGTCCAAGAATGCCATGTGTCGCTCAAGCAAGCTCAGCAAAGGTAAGATATATGATTAAATGATGTATGTTAAATGATAAAGAAAGGATATGTGAACGATAGGGATAGGATTAATTGATTGTTTTGATTGACTAACTGTTTAAGTAGAATCAGCACAAATGGACTCATAAAAGGAAGTGTATAGGACACAGAAAGTAACGTGATCAGCTAATCATAGCTGGCCACTGTTATTACCTGTTAGCCTTACTATCCTTGTACTAAATAGTTCCTTGAGTGATGATGTTTGTGTTTTCCCTTTTAGAATACGATGGCTGGAGCTGGAGACATTGCTGGAGCTGGAGGTCGCACTGGACGACGCGGCAGGCCTCGTCGTGTCCAGCAACCTTCAGTTGAGACAACTTCCAACATCGTAAATGAGGGGAGTGCAGCTGGAGGAGGTCCGGTCAACAACGAAGGGGTGCAACTGGATCCCTCAATTAAAGCAGCTATTGTTCAAGCTGTAGCCACTGCTGTGAAGAATATTACTCCAGGAGGGTCTGCTAGAAGTCGGGAAAGGACTGCTAGAGGGGCAGGGGGTGATGGTGTGAGAAATGAAGAAGAAGAGAGAGAGGTCTCGAGTGGAGTTAGGTCTGTGAAAGCCGGAGACAGGAAGAGAGGCCGAGACGGGTGCAACTATAAGTCCTTCAAGGGATGTGACCCGCCGAAGCTGACTGGTTTGGGTGATGCCATCGCCACTCTTCATTGGATAATCACCATGGATAAAATTATCCGAATCAGCGAGTGTCGTCCTGACCAAGCTGTCGGTTATGCCACTCAATCGTTTGAAGATGAGGCGATGTATTGGTGGGAATCGATTGAGCAAAGAAGGAGTCGAGAGGAAATCAAGGCCATGAAGTGGGAAGATCTGAAAGAACTGGTTATGAAGAAATTTTGTGCTGACGCCGAGGTTGAGAGGGTGGAGATGAAATTCCTGAACTTGAAAGCTGGGACGATGACACATCGTGAGTATACCACCGAGTTTAACCAAATGTCTAGGTTAGTTCCTGACATGGTTAACACTGAGACAAAAAGGATCAAGTGCTATGTGAGGGGATTACAACAGAAAGTCCGCATGCTAGTCAGGACGAGTAAACCTGCTACCTTTGACTCTTTCGTCGAGCTTCCAGAGATGGTTTATGCAGACCTGGCTGCGGATGATATTGTGGTAGAAGACGAGAAGAAAGAGAAGAAGTGGGTCGCTCCTGTTAAATGGCCCGGTACTCAGTTATGGAACCCTAAAGACAAGAAGCAGAAAGTATGGGAGAAAAAGTTGTGCAAAACTTGTGGTAAGGCACATGCTGGTGAGTGTAGAAGGAGTAAGGGTTCAGATATTTGTTATAAGTGTGGGAAGAGTCATGCTGGTGAATGCAAGTTCGGTACGAATGCTTGCTACAAGTGCGGAAAGGTGGGGCATTACGCTCCAGATTATACTGCAAGGTCCGTATGTTACAAGTGCGGTAAGCCGGGTCACTTTGCAAGGGAATGTACTGAGAATGAAGCTGGGGGAAGTGGGAAGAAGGATGCTGAACCAAAAAGACCGAGGACCAGAGCCTACATGTTGACCCAAGAGCAAGCCAAGCAGATTCATGATGTTGTGACTGGTACGTTCTTAGTAAATGGTATTTCCGCTTCAGTATTATTTGATTCGGGTGCGAATAGAAGTTTTGTAGCTACGCCATTTAGTAAATTAGCTAAAATGAAATGTTGTCGAGTGTTTGAGACTTTTATAGTAGAGACCGCTAGTGACACTTCGGTTAAAATAATGAAAATGGTTAAGGACTGTAAGATAGAGTTAGAGGGACATGAGTTCCCTGTTACCTTGTATGTTATGACCTTAAAAGGGTTCGATGTGGTTTTGGGAATGGATAGGCTGTCTGAGTATGAGGCTCAGATATTGTGAAAGAGTAGGATAATAAGGTTAAAGTCCTTGGATGGTATTGCAGTGATGGTTTATGGTGATAAGGAAAGTTCTGGGCTTAACGTCATTTCGATGATAAAAGCCGAGGGATTGTTAAGGCGTGGGTGCGGTGCTTACCTGGCGTATCTTGTCAACGCTACGGCCGAGACGAAAGAAATGAAAGATGTTCCTATAGTGCGCGATTACCCAGAAGTATTCCCTGAGGATCTTCTGGGGTTGCCACCGGAGTGAGAGATAGAATTCCAGATAGATTTACTACCAGAAGCCCAGCCCATCGCGAAAGCGCCTTATCGTCTAGCGCCGTCCGAGATGAGAGAACTGATGTCCCAACTGCAAGAACTCCTCGATAAGGGTTTCATTAGACCAGTGTTTCCACGTGGGGCGCGCCAGTGTTATTCGTAAAGAAGAAGGATGGAAGTATAAGAAAGTGCATAGACTATCGCGAGCTGAATAAGCTTACGGTAAAGAATAGATATCCCTTGCCAAGGATCGATGATCTGTTTTACCAACTGCAAGGTTCAAGTTGGTTCTCACGGATAGATCTTAGACCAGGCTATCATCAGTTGAAGGTGAAAGAGGCAGACATCCCTAAGACAGCGTTTCGAACACGGTACGAACACTACGAGTTCCTCGTAATGTCATTCGGTCTAACGAATGCTCCCGCAACATTTTTGGACATGATGAATAGGGTGTGTCGGCCAATCTTGGATAAGTCAGTTATCGTCTTCATCGATGATATATTGATTTGTTCTAAAAGCGAGTCTGATCATGCCGAGCATCTGAGAGAGGTATTAGAGACCCTGAAGAAGGAGAAGTTATATGCTAAATTCTCGAAGTGGGCGTTCTGGTTGCGAGAAGAGCAATTCCTAGGACACGTGATTAATCCGAAAGGGATTATGGTAGACCCCGCAAAGATTGAAGCGATAACAAATTAGAAGACTCCGCAGAATCCGACTGATATACGAAGCTTCTTAGGGTTAGCTGGCTACTATAGGAGATTCATTGAGGGTTTCTCCAAGATAGCCGCACCGTTGACCGGTATGACCCGAAAGTCGGTAGTATTCAGTTGGGGAAAGTTCCAAGAAGAAGCATTTGAAAAGTTAAATAAAAGGCTCACATAAGCACAAATCCTTGCTCTGCCCGATGGTGACGAGGATTTAGTTGTTTGTGCTGATGCCTCGCATCAAGGATTAGGTTGCGTGTTGATGCAACGAGGAAAGGTGATAGCTTACGCGTCTAGACAGTTGAAAGTCCATGAGATTACTTATCCGACGCATGATTTAGAGCTAGCAGCGGTAGTGCATGCTCTCAAGATATGGAGGCATTACCTGTATGGTACTAAGTGTACTATTTATACGGATCATAAAAGTTTAAAGTACTTCTTCGAGCAGAAAGATCTGAACATGAGGCAGAGAAGATGGTTAGAGTTGATAAAGGATTACGACTGTGATATTTAGTACTACCCGGGTAAAGCTAATGTAGTCGCCGACGCGCTAAGTCGTAAGAATGAGGAAGTCCTTGCGATAGTGAAGTCATACCAGCTGATTATGAACTCAAGTCTCTTCGAAGAGATTGTGAAGATACAGTCATAGGTGCTAGTAGATGAAGGGTTAGTTAAGAAAGAAAAGATTTATGGCCAGCAAGATGAGTTGATGGAAAACACTCATGGTGTTAAGACTAGATTTGACCGTATGTGGATTCCACGTCATGGAGATCTCAGAGGTCGAATCTTAGATGAAGCTCATAAATCAAGGTACTCGATTCATCCTGGAGCTACAAAGATGTATCAAGATTTGAAAAGAAATTACTGGTGGCCTGGAATGAAGATTGATGTAGTAGATTATGTCAGTAAGTGCTTAACTTGTTTACAAGTCAAGTCCAAGCACCAGAAGCCTTATGGGAAGATGCAACCTTTGGAGATACCAGAATGGAAATGGGAACACATCACCATGGATTTCATAACTAAGCTACCCCGTACAACTAAGCATCGTGATACCATCTGGGTGATTGTGGACCGTTTGACCAAAAGTGCTCACTTTCTGCCTATAGGGGAGGCTATCTAGTCAGAAACGTTAGCAAGTTTGTTCATCAAAGAGGTTGTGTCCAAGCATGGAGTACCGTTATCGATTGTTTCTGATAGAGATACTCGATTTACTTCGAGGTTTTGGAAGAAGTTCCATGAAGCTATGGGAACCAGATTGAATATCAGTACGGCGTATCATCCTCAAACAGATGGGCAGTCGGAAAGGACGATCCAAACCTTTGAGGATATGCTACGTGCTTGCGTTCTAGATTTTGGTGGAAGTTTGGACGATCACCTGCATCTAGCAGAGTTCTCCTATAACAACAGTTACCATTCAAGTATTGGTATGCCACCATTTGAAATGCTTTATGGTAGACGATGTAGAACCACGGTGTGTTGGGGGGAGATTGGTCAGAAGGAAATAGGGAGCCTAGAAGTGGTTCAAGAAACATCTTCTAAGTTCGATCAGATCAAAGCAAGAATGAAAGCCGCTCGACAGACAGAAGTCGTATGCGGATAAGCGGCGACGACCGATTGAGTTTAACGTTGGTGACAACGTGATGCTTAAGGTCTCGCCTTGGAAAGGAATTATTCGTTTTAGAAAGAGGGGAAAGTTGAGTCCAAGGTACATTGGACCGTTTAAGATCTTAGATCGTGTGGGGGAAGTAGCTTATAAGCTGGATTTACCCGACGAGCTAGAAGGAATTCATCCAACCTTCCATGTTTCTCATCTGAGAAAATGTCTAGCTGATGACACGTCTCACGTGCCCTTGATGGACATTGAGGTTGATGAACAGCTGAACTACATCAAGCAACCAATAGAGATTGTTGATCGCAAGGAGAAGCAGCTTCGTCACAAAGTTATACCTTTGGTAAAAGTGATATGGAAACATCGCAAAGGATCAGACGCTACTTGGGAAGCTAAGGATGAGATGCGCAAGTTCTATCCTAATCTGTCCCCGAAACCTCTTTAAGGAGGGAACACTTGTAACATCCGAAATATTATAATATTAAATAAAGAAAGATTTCGTTAGTTTGTCGAGCGTTAAATAATATTAGCTAGTGTTTAATAAAGATCATGGACTTGGACTAATTAAGATGGATTAAAGGGAATGGGCCTTAGGTCCATGGGCTTTGAGGGATATAAATACCCCTTAAACCACCATAAAACCCTAACTATCATTTCCATCTTTCATAAATCTCTACACACTCAAAAACACACACATTCACCACATACGGCCGCCGAGAGAGGGAGCGAGATCCGAGTCCAACGAACGCTAGTCGGGATTAGATCGTTATTACACGAGCTATATACAAGATTGAGAGTTCATAACCAAGTTAAACGAGATCCAAACGAACATTTAAGGTATGTCTTTTACCTTAAAGTTTACGTTTTTAGTAACGTTTAACCTTGAAACTTAGAACGAGATTAGATCGGGTGTAAATATAATGTAAAGCTGTAAACTTGATACCAAAAAGAAACTAATGAACCCATAATCATGTGCGGCTCGATTAAAAGAGAACTTTAAACTAGTATTGAACGTTTTAACTTAATGGTCCAACCTTTACGCGTTTTCGGGCCGAATCTTGTTCAATAACGGCCATGGGGATGTTCGCGAGACCGATTAACATCATCATTAAGGGTTACGGGTTGAACATGGGTGTTAATGAAGTTAAAATCAAAACCCGCCGCTACTATTGATAACTTCGCTTATCTATATGTTCGCCCGAGGATAAGTTCGCACGCATGTAAGTTCGCCAAGCTATGAACTTCGCTAGTATAATTTCGCCCCGTTGTGAACTTCGCTAGTTATAAGTTCGCCAAGCTGTGAACTTCGCTAGTTATAAGTTCGCCAAGCTGTGAACTTCTCCTAATATTTTCTCTTAAGTTAAGTTCGCTTAAATGCTTAAGTTCGCATAACTGTTTAAGTTCGCTTAAATGTATAAGTTCGCTTAACTGTTTAAGTTCGCTTAACGACCAAGTAAAAGGAAACTAATACTAGACCTTAGATTAGATTAGACGAGTATTGATACGTGTAACCTATATACAGTTAGCAGAGCATAGTTAAATACTCGATGTGATTGTTAATACATTTATCCTAAGTGATAAGTGTATGTCTTATGTGATTATGTGAAAGGTAAGAATGATTGCTTTCCGATACGTGAACGATCTTCGGATATTGCACGTACTGCCAAGTTATAATGTTATGTACGAAATATGAATGATATGTATGTACGTTATGAAAGGTAAGAATGATTGCTTGTTGGTACATCAAAGATCTTCGGATATTGCACGCACTGTCAAGTTATAATGTTATGTATAGACTATGAATGATATGTATGTATGTTATGAACAAATGTAAGAGATAGAAAGCTAGAAGAGGGACTGGACCCTAATAATATCCAAGGCAGAAAAAGGGACCAAGCCCTTTAATAATCTCGAGGCAGAAAAGGGACTGGACCCTAATAATATCCAAGGCAGAAAAGGGACTCGACCCTAATAATATCCAAGGCAGAAAAAGGGACCGACCCCTAATAATATCCGAGGCAGAATATAATAGAGTAAAGTAGAATTTGAGTTATGAAAGTATGAATGAAAGAATGTATGTATGTATGTAAGGTATGTGATGTTATTAACTAGAACTCACTCAGCGTAGCTGACTTTTAGTATGCACGCAGGTGAGTAGGATGAGGCAGCTGGCTTGAAGGGAGACACATGGCAGATGAATAAAGAAGCTGGCATCTGAAGTTTTACTTGTTAATGTTGAACTAAAAGATATGTTTTAAGTTATGTTTTAAAGACAAATTATGAATGTTTGTAACGACTGTTGATGTTTTATGTTATTCCGCGAAAGTTTTAATTAACTCTGATATTTAGAACTACGTTTATGAGTAAATCCAACACCAAAGTAGGGCTACCGGTAACGAGGCCTTACATATAACGAACTAGAAGGTTCAATTCGTTACAAAGGGGTCATTCGCTAAGAAGTTCAATTCGTCAAATGGCCAGTTCGTTATAAGGTCCAATTCGTTACGTTATGTGGACCAGTTCGTTATAATATTCAATTCGTTATAACGAATGGGTCATTCGTTAAGAACCAAGTAACGAACTAGAAGTTTGATAAATGATAGAACAGTCCCTGGACTTAGAGAAAGAAAGATATAATTACAAAATAGCCCTTGAACTTTATTAATTTATAGAAGATACCTTAAAGGATTAAGAGGTTAACAATAAAATATTATCATGAAATCCTAATGGAAAATGTGTTAAGACAGTTAATCAAAATAAAATTTTTCCAAGCTGACCTGGCATCTTAACCCCAGCCAGGGGCTCTGCCCCTTCGACCCCGCTAGGGGCTGCCGCCCCTAGAACCCCGTTGCCAGGGGCGCTGCCCCCGGACCCCTGTTCATTGAGGGTAATAATTAAACTAGAAACATGATATGGGTAGTGATAGTTAAATTTATACGTATAATTGTTAAACAGTTAGTCGTGCACAGCTCAAGAAAGGGATAACCATAAACGGCGAACGTAACCAAATTCAGGTGAGTTTCTAGCCCCACTTCCATGTTATGTTTTCGGGGCTGTGTGCATACTCGATGTGATAGTTAATACACTTACCTTAAGTGGTAATTGTATGCATTGTATGATCCATGTATGATGAATGCTTGACGGTGCGTGAACGATCTTCGGATATTGCATGTACCGCCAGGGGGTAGTTAAAGAGATGATTGATATATATATATATATATATATATGAAGTATGGATGATGTATGTATGTTATGTTGATATTACATGAACGATCTTCGGATATTGCATGTACTGTCAAGGGATAGTTTAAAGAGATGACTGATATATATACGATGTTTGAGTGATGTATGAACTTACAGAAGTTATAATTATGAATAGGGAACCGACCCTAATAATGTCGGCTAATGTAGGGAACCGACCCTAATAATGTCGGCGAATGCAGGGAACCGACCCTAATAATGTCGGCGAATGTAGGGGACCGACCCTAATAATGTCGGCGAATGTTATAGGGCGAAATGCTCTTTAAAACGTATATGTATGAATGAACGTATGCATGTAAGTATGAAAGAAAGAATGAAAGTATGTGTGTATGTAAGTATGTAAGTAAATATGAAGGTATGTACCTTCGGGTGCATATGTAAGTATGTGAATGTATCGTATCTCGTCTGATTAACTAGAACTCACTCAGCGTAGCTGATTTTTAGTATGCACGTAGGTTAATCGACTGAGACAGCTGGTATGAGGAAGACACTTGGCAGGAATTGGAAGAGACTGGCATATGAAGATTTGTCATGATGTTTTGATACTATGTTTTATTTATGTTTTAAAAAGACAAGTTATGAATATTTGTAATAAATGGTTGATTATTATTATTCCGCGAAAGTTTTAATTAACTCTGATATTCAGAACTGTGTTTATGAGTAAATCCAACGTTAAAGTGAGGTACCGGTAATGGGGCCTTACAGTTTTGTTGTCAAGGTCGTTCATACAAAGTTCATTGGAAACCTGGGACTTAAACAAATCATTTACTAGTTGAGAGATTGAAATTCACATTTTGTGAGAAGTTTATATAAAATAAAATTTCAGAGTTATTATGCAAATACTTCAAACCAAGAGCACGCTTTGAAAAAGAAAATTCTTCTTTGACCCTCAAGAGGGTCTGTGAACGAATCTTATTCGCTCTAAGTTTTGTGCAGCAGTACATAGACCGGTTGATCAAGATCAAGTGTCCTGGGCTGCAGAGACTGAAGTTGCCGATGCTGAAGCACTTAAAAGAAAACAAGAATGTGATAGTTGGCGGTTGAACCTAAAAAGGAACTAATCATGTCTGAAGATCAGTCAAAGGAAAAAAGCAAAGAAACAAGTCGGGACAAGAAAGTTAACACAAGAAAATTAGATGCCGAGCCTCCCACATCTGATGTTTCTAAAATTTTCTTCTGTCGATCCTTCCCAGGAAATAAGATTAAAGTTCAAGTCTTCAAGATCGGAAAATAAAGAACTGCTCAAGATTCAATCTCGTTCAAGCTCTTGGGTCAAAAAAAGTACTAGTTTTCAAGAAATAAAGACGAAGTAAGGAACTTGATGAAGGTTCCTGGACATACTCAATCCTAGTGGAAGATTCTAGGGCCAATTTTCTATATTAGTTTTAGGATTGTGTATGTCTTTATATTTGCTAAGAGTCGGTGTAATACGTACCTCAGTACGTTTATTTTGTACCATGTTATATAAACTTGGAGAAATTAGGACCCTATATAAAGGGTCGTTTAACCCATTTCTCCATTAACCCTTTCACCACACAAACTTGGAAATAAAGGAGAAACTCTCTCTCCACCAAACACCCATCTTCTACATTTTCTTTTTTAATTCTTACAAACTAAGATTCGAGATCCAAGTGTTGTTAGTAATTTCTGATAGCTAACAACACGAATTGATCCGAGTAAAGTTGTTAGATCCATCCAAAGAGGACCTACACTACCTCATATTATTATTCTATTATCATTAGTTAGAAGTACATGATCTTGAAATATGATGTGGATATAACTTTAAAAAATGGAGTTCATGTAGAAACAAAAAAATTATTAAAATAGGAAGCATATGATTTCTTTTTTTGATAAGAAACGGGCCATCACATTAGTCCGCTCCTTAGAGCCTTTGGTGTCCTTAGAAAGAAGAAGATCACCACTCATGATACTTTGGATCGATACTTGTGATCCATTCATTCATAGTAACAACTAACCTAAGGAAACCCTATAACCTTGTTTTATATATATATATATATATAAGGAAACCCTATAACCTTGTTTTAAGTATATATATATATATATATGGGATTCGCATATTGTTTCAAACATTTGAAATAGGAAGTTTGGAATGTCTAATCAATGTAATTAATAGTTATTTCAACATGCAACTTCACGTGCCATGTGAGTCATGAAATCTCCTGGTATATTGTTTGTGTTTCCCCTGCCGAATCGTTTTCACGTCGTATTAATGTCATTATTGGTTGGAAAGTGATGTTAATCCTCATTTTTTATCCTAAACGTGATGCATGATTTATGACCATCCATATACATTAATAATTAATAATAACCATGATTGTTTGAAGACTGCCTGGGACTGTTATAATAATCTTTTTCAAAATCAAACCTTGTTGGCATGATACATAAGATTTTAAAAAGCAGCTTCAATGCCTACCATAACATAAAATAGGATTGGGCTTAGATACACAGTCTTCTCAAGCTAGTAAATCATAGGAAAGGTATCAAACAGACTCCGTCAAACTAGATTGGATCGTCTCGTCGAACTCTACGATATTAGATTTTAGGTTTTCGATTTATAGTTTGTAGATT
Organism: Bidens hawaiensis; assembly: GCF_021521415.1. Classification (NCBI taxonomy): domain Eukaryota; kingdom Viridiplantae; phylum Streptophyta; class Magnoliopsida; order Asterales; family Asteraceae; genus Bidens; species Bidens hawaiensis. The sequence goes on along the minus strand of NW_027493260.1, from coordinate 33,454 downwards.
TTAGAATTTTGTTCTGATCATTGTGTCTTTTCTTATCATTGTGTTTTCTTTCTCGACATTGTGCTATATTTTGTGATCCATTGCGTTTTTATGTCATTCTTAGATTTAAAAGACTCTTTATGATAACTTAATTAATAATCCTTTTCTTTTTCTAAATAATGTGCATTGTTGTATAAATCAAGATATAGTATTCTTTAATTTACTAACTTTAACAATTATGTTTATGCATGAGATATGTAATTAATATTTTATAAGTTTGTATTCGACTTGATAATAGGTTCTCAACAAGCAAATATGTGTTTAAAATGAACTCATGGTGACTAAGAAATTGATACTCATACTTGTACAATTGATCTTGAAATTAATTAAAGTCAATTGTTAGTGATCTAAATTATTCAAAAAAATCCGTTTGAAAGCGATTGTGTCAAATTCATTATCTTGTAAACTGATCCATAACAAATATTTACATTTTTTTCAAAAAAAACTTTACATGAACCAAACCTACCTAAGAGTATTCACATTGCAATCCATAAATCATCAATAACCTTATAACTTAAAAAAAAAGTTCAAGGATTTTTATCACTTGTTGCGCTATATACGATTCCAAAAAATATGATATTGATATTTTAATTGAATAGCGTCCCTATATGTACGTACTAGTTTTTATCCCCCGTATTACGGGGGTTGTTTTATATTATTTGTCATGATATTTATTTATTTTTTGTATTTATATTTTTTTATTGTATGAAAGTTAATAATATACTTATGGTTTGATGATAAATTTTTTGACAAATAAATGAGATGTTATAACTCGGTTTAAAAACTATATGGTTTTGATGAGACCCAAGACCCGTTTATTTCTTTTACTATAAAATTGGTTTTTTAATTATAAATAATAATTATGAAAGTTAATAATATACTTATGGTATGATGAGACCCAAGACCCGTTTATTTTTTTACTATCAAATTGGTTTTTTAATTTAAATAATATATATCTTTTTTAAAATAAATAAGATATTAATTTTTAGTATATCTTATTTTATAGGATTTTTAAATCAATAATTTGGTGAGAATAATTTTTTATTTATGGAGATGTTATAACTCGTTTAAGGAATATCTGAGTTTGGTAAGACCCATACCCATGAATTCGGGTCAAATGCATGAGAAGCCTCTATTTAAAAATAAAGCAAATCTGGTAACTCCAAAAAGAGGGGGAACGACCACATCGCGACACGTAGGATTTTTATGTTTTCGTTTATATATTTATAGATTACTATGACTCCCATGAGTAGGAGAAAACGGGAAAATATAATAAAATAAATAAATAAATTTTATTTAATTAAATAAAGATAGATATTAAATATCGAATAAATTTATAATTTCAAAAGTTAAATAAATTTTATAGATAAAAATGTTTTTCAATTACGTTACATTAATAAAAATAAGATCTTCGGTAATTGGTATGTGTAGACAACAAAATTTCGGTATTATATATTAAGCGTAAAGTTAAAATAAAAAAAGACACAAAAATGAGAAGTGTGAGAAGGATTTGTGACAAAAAAATCTATTTAAAAATAAAATTCAACAAAAAAAAATCATAACTCAAAATATAAATAAATAATGAAATAAATTAAAAAACTAAAATGTTTCCGCCATCATTCTCGTTCAAAAAAAATAACAAAATATAAAAAAAATTTGACGAAAAGACACAATGCCGAGATCAAAGATACAATGACGAAAATAACAAAAGACACAATTAATTATAACTAAAAAAACACAATAAATCACAAAATATAACACAATGTCGAAAAAAATATAGCAGAATGTTGAGTAATATAACACAATATAATGAAAAAAAACACAATGTTAAGGAAAAAAAGACACAATCAATGACGAAAATAAACACAATGATAAACAAAAATACATAACGACTTTTTTCACTTACCATTGTTTTTTTTTGTTTTTTTACGAGAACGAGAAAGAAGGTGGAAACATTTTTGTGTTTTTTACTTTTTTCTTTTCTTATTACATTTTCAGTTATGATTTATTTAGTAATTTAAAAAAAATTAAGTGGTTTTTTTGTGTGACTACGAATCATTTTCGTTCCCCTTTGTAGAATAACTTTACACATTATATTAATCCTAATCCTAATTCTAATACTAAGATAATAAAAACAAAAACTTGTTATTTAATAATTATACACGTTCATATATATAGCGACCCAAATATGCAATTAAATAAGTGATTAAAGAGTTGAATATCCATTAGCCGCCAACAAAGCTACTCTCCGATACTAAAATAAAAACCCACCTATCAATCCCCTTCACAACACAAACAAACTCATACTCTTAAAAGTAAGAACTTGTCAATCTGTGCATACTTTCTCAAGAATGATAAACGCGCAACTTAGAAATAACCGACTTATATTATAACCAGAAAACATAACTCAAAAATCTGATTACAATATCTTTGGTAGTAATGGTGGTGATTGTTGTGTTTGTTGTTGTTTCTAACATTAACTTTGCCCATGTATCTATACTATTAACCCAACTTGGTCACCAAGCGTAATATGTGTCCACCACTCAACTTGACCATCAAAGTGAACTTGGGCAACAAGGTCAACTTGGCCAACAAGGTGAACTTAGCCATCAAGCAAATGGAAGAATGTTTCATTATACCCCTTAGACTTTAACCGACTTGTTAAAACCTCTTAAGCTCGGTTCACCGACTTGTGGCCCGGGATAGAAATTAATCCAACATTCATCCCCCGAATTTCTGATTCGGATTAGAAAGTTCTTCCACTCCAAGTAACTCGCGCATCTCCATGAAATTGATTCTTGCGAGTTCTTTAATGAGAATATCAGCTCGTTACTCTTTCCCCGCTAATGTGTTCAACATCGACCTCGCTGTCTTTGTAGCAATCTCAGATAAAATGAAAGTGAGACTTTATATGATTTGTTTGGTTGTGAAAACCGAATTATCACAAGGGCTATTGCGGACGTGTTATCAACCTTCAACACAATTTTCTGCAACGCTTCTCCAGTTAACTTACTCAACAACTCTCGGAGCCATACAGCTTGACATGTGGCTGTTGAAGCTGCCATGTACTCGGCTTCACACGATGAGAGTGCAGCTGTCGCTTGCTTTTGTGAGCACCATGTAATTGGAGATTGCCCGCAATAAAACACGTACCCCGTGGTACTTCTACCATCATCTTCATCTATGTTGAGACTACTGTCACTATAACCTATAAGTCGTTTGGACCCATTCTTCCCGTACTTGATCCTGTAACTCGTCGTTTTCTTCAAATATGTCAATAGGTGTCGTATTGCCAAACCATGATATTCTCATGGGCTTTGAATGTACCGACTAACAATACCCATAGAGTACGCGCCATATCCGGACAAGTGTGTAATAAATATCGTAAGCAACCCACCACCTTTCGATATTCGGTCGCATCAAGTTCGACTTAATTCTCGGCTTTTGAGTATTTTACACCATGATCCATCGGACTTGAGACGGATTACGGTTTTGCATACCGGTCTCCTTCAGAATTATTTTGGCGCATCCTTCTTGTGTAATTACTATCCCATTCTCTCATTGAAATACTTCGATTCAAACTTGGTCGCCATACACTTTTTGAAATCGGAAATTATACTCGAGCTTGTACATGCCGCAAATAAATCATCCACATACGTGGCTACGATTGTAAGGCCCCGATCCCGGTGCCCTACTTTAGCGTTGGATTTACTCATAAACACAGTTCTAAATATCAGATTTGATTAAAACTTTACGCAGAATATAAAACTTCAACCAAAATATATTACATAGCTTTCAAATCTTGTCATAACAAACATTCAAAGTAGTTTAAACATAAAACACAGTCTTTAAAATAATATAATATTTCCTTGATATGCCAGTATCTTCAATTCCATGCCATGTGTCTCCATCAAGTGAGCTGTCTCATCCTACTCACCTGCGTGCATACTAAAAGTCATCTACGCTGAGTGAGTTCTAGTTAATCAGGTAACGTACAATACTTTCACATATTCATACATACGCATCCGAAGATACATATTATATAACATGCTTACCTTTCTTTCATACATGCACTATCATATACTTTCTTTCTTTCTTTCATTCTTTTCTTTTCTTTCATACTTTATATTAAACCCTACTTTACATTATTCTATTCTGCCTCGAGAATTATAAGGGATCGGTTCCCTTTCTGCCTCGAGAATTATTAGGGCTCGGTTCCCTTTCTGCCTGGAGAATTATTAGTGCTCGGTTCCCTTTCTGCCTCGAGAAATTATTAGGGCTCGGTTCCCTTTCTGCTATACAACCATACCATACTTGCCTATGCATTCATAATCATAATTTTCATACATGCATTCATATATCATTCATATATTATATATCATTCATATCTTCAAACTAGCACCTGACGGTACATGCAATATCTGAAGATCGTTCACGCTCCGTCAAGCATTCATCCATACATAATCATATAAGGCATACGTTTACCACTTAAGGTAAGTATTAACTAAACACATCGAGTATGCACACATGTAACATCCTAAATTCTCGTATTTAATAAAAGAAAGTTGTGTTTAGTTATCGGGCCTGAATAATTAATTAGTATTAATAAAGAACATGGACCTGAATTAATTAAGGTGGATTAAGTGGTAATGGGCTTTAGGTCCATGGGCTTCAAGAGGTATACATACCCTCTTAAACCAACCTAAAACCCTAAACCCTCATTTATATCCATCCTAATCTCTACACACTCAAAAACACACACCCACTTCCATATTACTATTTACGGCCGAGAGAGAGGAAGAGGGTGAAACGACCAACGAACATCGAATAGCAATAGATCTCTCATATACGAGCTAGATACAAGATAACCAAGCAAAAACGCGACCAACCGAACGTATAAAAGGTATGTTTTGATCCTAAAGTTTACGTTTTTATAAATGTTTAGCCTTGAAACTTAGAACGAGAGTAGATCGGGTGTAAACGAAACATAAAGTTGTAAACTTGATGATAAATACGAGTGTAATGAACCCGAAAATGGAGACGGCTCGAGTAATGAACCCTTAACACTAGTATTGAATGTTTTTGAACTCAAAGGTCCAAACTTTACGTGTTTTCGGGTCAAAACATATCCAAAAACGACCATAGGAATGATCGCGGGTTAGTCAAATACCATATCCATGGATTTCTCACTAAAACGATGATGATTTTGGGGGATTAAGATTGAACAGAGGCAGCAGCTGGGCAACTTCGCCTGCAGGTAACCTCGCCTGCAGCTAAGTTCGCCAAGCTATAACTTCGCCTGCCAAATAAGTTCGCTTATGGCTAAACTTCGCTACATGCTAAGTTCGCTGGTGGCCAACTTCGCTTGTATAAGTTCGCTTGTATAAGTTCGCTTATTGTTAAGTTCGCTTAATGATAAGTTCGCTGGAGTTAGCAAATTAGGAAATAAATTAAAAACCTAATGAAAAATGTGTTAAGACAGTTAATGGAAATAAAATTTTTCCAAGCTGACCTGGCAGCTCGACCCCAGCCAGGGGCTCTGCCCCTTGGACCCTGCTAGGGGCTACCGCCCCTAGACCCCGCTGCCAGGGGCGCTGCCCCCGGACCCCGTTCGTTGTGGATTATATAAAGATAGAAATACAACATGAGTAGTAGTAGTTAATTGATATATGTAAATATTATACAGTTAGCCGTGCACAGCTCAAGAAGGGAATAACGATTAACGGAGAGCGTAACAGGATTCAGGTGAGTTTCTAGCCCCACTTCCTTGTTATGTTTTCGGGGCTGTGTGCATTCTCGATGTGATAGTTAATACACTTATCTTAAGTGGTAAGTGTATGCCTTGTATGATTTATGTATGATGATTGTTTGACGGTGCGTGAACGATCTTCGGATATTGCATGTACCGTCAGGTGGTAGTTAAGATATGATTGATAAGTATGATGAAAGATATGATGTATATATGAATATATGATGTATGTATAATGTATGTATGTTATGATGATGGTACGTGAACGCTCTTCGGAGATTGCACGTATTGTCAAGGAAAGTATGTATGAACAGGTACGGTACAGTTACACGAAACAAAGGGACCAGACCCTAATAATATCTGTGATGTTAGGGACCAGACCCTAATAATATCTGTGATGTTAGGGACCAGACCCTTATAATATATGTGATGTTAGGGACCAGACCCTTATAATATATGTGATGTCAGGGACCAGACCCTTATAATATCTGTGAGGTTATAGGGCGAAAGGTTCTTTAAAACGTATGATTATGTATGTAAAGAAGGTATGAAGGTAAGAATGAAAGTATATGCACTTATGTGTGTATGAAAGAAAGTTAAGAGGTTAAGTATGAAATGTAAGAAGGTATTGTATGAGTATGTGATTAACTAGAACTCACTCAGCGTAGCTGACTTTTAGTATGCACGCAGGTGAGTAGAATGAGGCAGGTAGCTTGAGGAGGACACATGGCAGAGTTGGATGAAGCTGGCATCTGAAGATTTTGCTATGATGTTTTATTTTAAAAGACTATGTTTTGTTTTTAAATGACTATGAATGCTCGATAAGACAAGAATTATGGTTATGGAATGTAATGGTTTGAATGTTTTTAACGTTCTGCGAATGTTTTTAATTAACTCTGATATTTAGAACTGCGTTTATGAGTAAATCCAACACGAAAGTAGGGCTACCGGTAACGGGGCCTTACAACACAGCCCTGAAAACATAACAAGGAAGTGGGGCTAGAAACTTACCTGAACTCGGTTACGTTCACCGCTAATGGTTATTCCTTTCTTTAGCTGTGCATGACTAACTGTATAACAATTACACATATCAATTATTATCACTATTCATACCACGCTTCTAGTTTAATTATAACCCTCAACGAACAGGAGTCTGGGGGCAGCGCCCCTGGCAGTAGGGTTCTTTGGGCGGCAGCCCCTAGCAGGGTCCAAGGGGCAGAGCCCCTGGCTGGGGTCGAGCTGCCAGGTCAGCTTGGAAAAAATTTTATTTCCATTAACTGTCTTAACAAATTTTTCATTAGGATTTTAAATTATTATCCAATTCGCTAACTCATTCGCTATAACGAATTAAGCCTGATTCATTATCTTATCACAAATTGATTCTTTATCTGGTTTGTTATCTTATCATAACGAATGGTGAGTAACGAATCACCTGATTCGTTATCTTAATATAACGAATTGGTGAGTAACGAATCCCTTGATTCGTTATCTTATCATAACCAATGGTGAGTAACGAATCACCTGATTCATTACCTTATCATAGCGAATTGAGCACATAACGAATGACCTGATTTGTTTGTCATAATGAATTAGCATATGTTCTTATCCAGACCTTGACTCAGGGTCAAAGTCAAAATCGTCAAGAACACGAAATGGTCAACATATACCAGATCTGCAATTAAACCTTCGATTCTTAACGAAACAACATGAAATTGATACCATTGAACTCGGAATCACAGCGCCTATAAACCCTAATCAACCAATAATCTAAATATTGTGTTTTAAATGGTGCGATTGAGGTATATAGGTGCGGCTCATAACTCAATAGATTAATTTATCTATTGTTAATGATTTGCACTGCGGATTAGTTCGTTTGATTCGTTTCATAACATTCATACAGATCTAGGATTACCTAAACGAATCTGAACCAAGATGATCAAGTTTTCATTATAAACGTACCTTAAATGAGTCGATATACGAACACGATCTAGTATTGATGTTGGTTTGGTTCGTCACCACGTTCTAGAACCAACAAGCTCGGGTTTTCACCTTCGGATCTTGGCTCGGGATATAGGATGGTGTTTGTGTGTGTTTTCCAAGGTGTAGGCTATGGTGTAGAGATGGAGAAAAATGGAAAGGATTAGGGTTTAAGGGGTATTTATACTCCCTTAAGCCCATGAACCTAAGGCCCATTCCATTTCTTATTCCATCTTCTAAAATCCAAGCTCACCCTCTTAGAGTTTATTATCCAAACCGATACACGACACATTATTGAATAAACGAAATTTCATTTATTATTATAACCAAAAGTAGGATGTTACAACGATAAAAAAATGTTTCTCATCCATCTTTCGGTAAACCAATTGTTACTTGTAACATTTTTGAAACTTCATTTCTCATAGGATGTTATCGGGCTTTGTGTTTCAAGCTCGGGGAGCTTGCCTTAACCCGTACAAGGCCTTTGACAACTTTTAAACTTTTGCCCCCTCGCCCCTTTTTTCTCGTATCCTTCGGGTTGTGAAACGAACACAACCTCTTTCAATTCACCATGTAGAAAAGCCGTTTTTACATCAAGATGGTTGATTTCCCACCCGTTAGATGCAGCCAATGCGATTAGTATCCGAATGGTCTCGATTCGCGCTACCGGAGCAAAAACATCATCAAAGTTAGTCCCGGGTTGTTGGAAATAACCCTTTGCAACCAACCGAGCTTTGTACTTGTTTATCTTTCCATCGCATTTCGTTTGTTTTTGAACACCCACTTCAACCCGATACATTTTGCACCCTTTGGAAATTCGACTAACTTCCATGTTTCATTCTTGTTTATCGAATCGATCCCGGTATTCATAGCACGAACCCATTTTTGGTTTGACTTAGCCTCAAAATAGCTTCTCGTTCACCATTTGCTATGAGAAGCAATTGCTCATAGTCAGAGTCAATATGTCATACATAATGTTCTTGTAATCTTCTTGGTAAAACCGAGACTCGGGTTGAACGTATTAGACCCGTTTGGGCCTCATTTTCACCCGAATAGACATGTGAACCATTACTCATCAACTGAACTTGAGAGCAGGTTGAGGAATTAGGCCCTATATGACTTGGTTCGGCTGAGTCGTTGGACTCGGGTTGAAGCGATGATGCAGGTTCAGAGCTTGGGCTACCCGAGTTTCTTCCAGACATTTATTCAATAGTGGGTTCGATTTGACCAGTTTCATTATCAACCGCACCCCCAAACAATAGAAAACATACCCGGCTCGTAGTCATTCTTCTCAACTTTCTTTACCCAATTCCACCCTTTGTTTTCGTTAAACACAACGTCCCGACTAACAACTATTTTCCGGGTGTTCGGATCGAAGAGACAGTATGCTTTTGAACCCATCTCTTACCCAAGATAAACAAGCTGTCTTGACCTGTCATCAAGTTTCTTTAGATGTACACTATCAACTTTAGCATACGCCATGCACCCAAATACTCGAAAGTTTTTAATAATCGGTTTCTTCTTCTTAAACAGTTCATATGGAGTTTGATCAACCAAGGCCCGGGTTGGGACCCGATTGATTAAAAAAGTTGAATGTCGGACCGCTTCTCCCCACATATAATTCGGTACTTTTCTTCGCCTTTAAAATACTCCGCACCATCCCCATTAATGTTATGTTTCGCCTTTCTACCACGCCATTTTGTTGTGGCATGTACGGAGCGGTTAAATTCCGAATAATTCCACTTTCATCGCGGAACCGATTCAAATAGCGTAAAGTGAATTCTCCTCCCATATCGGTTCGAAGAGTTTTCATTGGTAAACCCTCCTCCGTCTCGATTAGGGCTTTAAACCTCTTAAAACTTTCAATTGCTTCACTTTTTTTCAATAAAAACGTCCACATATATCGTGAGTAATCGTCTATAATAACAAAGACATACCTATTACCCGAGATAGTGGATGGGGTTATTGGACCGCACAAATCACCATAAACTAACTCCAAAGGTTGGGATGCTCTAAAAGAGGATGTAGCTGGAAACGAACGCCTTGTTTGTTTACCCATCAAACACGATTCACACAACTAGTTTTCGTGTTTAACATGTGGTAAACCTCGTATAAGATCCATCTTATCCATAGACTTTATTAAGTTGAAATTGATGTGCCCAAGTCTTGCGTGCCAACACTATGCATCATCTTCAATCTTTGATTGCAAACACTTGGAGTTCCAATCTTCATTCATATTTTGTAGAGTCGGTTTACGGATTTCTTGACCTTCATGAGTAACCTCCTGTTCTCATCATACATGGTCAAAAGATCATGTTTCATTCGAATGTCACATCCGGAATCCATTGCTTAACCGAGACTTATTATATTATTTCTAACTCTGGAATGTAATAAATCTCGGTTAGCAAGTCTTGGACACCCGATTTTCCTTGGAAAAGAATTGAGCCTTTTCCCTTGATTTGAACAAATGACCCATCTCCGAACTTATCCCTCCCGGTTATGTTCTCGTTTAACTCTAAAAAATCTGACCGGTTTCCCGTTTACCTTCCCCATAATCAAAATACCATACATCATATTTGACCCGATCGGTCTCGTATTTCTTTGGTATTAGGTTTTGTTCATTTAAGAACACAACTTGATGCATATACGCCGCATCATCAAACTTTCACGGGCTTCAGTTTTGTTTGCTTCTTGACCCTTTTGAACTCGGTCCGGGCACCCGGATGCAAAGTGACCAAACCGGTCACATTGGTAACATAAAATCATTGACTGATCTTTCTTCACCCTTACTTTTCCCCAACTTGATGACCCTTGTTCGGTACTAGGGGTTCGGTCTTGGCCGTTAAATCGGCCTCAACCGCGACCTCGACCTCCTCGTCCTCGTCCCCTATTAGTTTCAAAATATCTATGACTTGATGAATCATATTTACCGATTAAAATTTTACCTTGGTCACCCCTTTGAATTTCTTCTTCTCGAATTCGCTCCTAATAGGCTCGAAGTCGGCCTACAACATCTTCAAATCCCGTTTTATTGAGATCCAACACTTGCTCAAGCAAAGCAACCATCTGAATATACATCGATCTTAAGGGACTTTTGAGAAACTTCTTTACCAACCTTGCTTCATCTATAACTTCGCCGAGAGCCGCGGATTTCAAGGCAATGCTCGATAACTTGCTCGCAAAGTAATCTATGGAATCTGATTCGTTCATATTCATATTTTCAAATTCCATTGACAAGGTTTGGAGACATTCTTCTCTCACCCATTCGGCCCCTAAGTGTCGGGTTTTAATCGAATCCCACATGGCTTTAGCAGTTTCTTGATCTCTAATTTGGACGATCAAGTTTTCGTGTATGGATTGAAACAACATGGCCATGGCCATAGCCATGTCATTTTTGTCTTCATCGGAGACACCCGAGTTGATGGTGTCCCAAACTTTGTGAATTCTTAGGACTACTTTCATCCTCACAGCCCACACAGTATAGTTCGTTGAAGTTAACATTGGACATTGAATGGAAGATGGCACGTTCTCTTTCCCCTTTGGCGGCGGTGGAGTCATGTCACCCATGGCTACATAAACCTAACGTGTTTGAATAAAGTAAAAATTGAACGAACTATCCGATCGACAATGACAACAACTTCTTCGGTAGATCAAATCAACTTGTTTGATCAACCACGTCAACAACTTCTTCGGGAAATCAAACAAACTTGTTCAATCGAAACACCTTCATTGTTGCCGTTATTTATCGCGTTCTTGAACCCAGCTCTGATACCAAGAATGATAAACGATAATTAACGCACAAATTAGAAATAACCGACTTATATTTAACCAGAAAATATAACTCAAAAAACCGATTACATATCTTTGGTAGTGATGGTTGTGATTGTTGTGTTTGCTGTTGTACATGTGTTTATACTAGTAACCCGACTTGGTCACCAAGCATGTGTCCACCACTCAACTTGGCCACTAAGGTGAACTTGGGCAATAAGGTCAACTTGGCTAACAAGGTCAACTTGGCCACCAAGCAAATGGAAGAATGTTTCATAATACCCCTTAGACTTTAACTGACTTGTTAAAACCTCTTAGGCCCGTTTCACCGACTTGTGACGTGGAATAGAAATTAATCCAACACTTTCTCATGGGTTCCATACCACCGATGTTGCATGGCGATTGTGCGGTCACTAAAAAGATCATCATCGATACCGATCACGGAATTGGTATCCTCTAATCTTCTTTCATTTGGATTTTACTAGCTAAAAAGTACGTACATACGTTAATTAGTTTGAAGATGATAAAAACATTAATGTTTTTCACCTACAGATGATAGAATGACAATCATGATGGCTTTGCAAACACCACATTTGGAGATCATGGGTTTAACAACCATTTTTGGTAATGCTACAACAAAAAATGCCACGTGCAATGCCTTACTTCTCGTACGTACTCACTTTTCTTCATTAATTAATTGCGCATGTCATGTTTCAAATGGATCAATCACAAGTACTTTTGTTTTGTCAAAGGATAGTGTGAGATGTTAGGACGTCATGATGTCCCTGTTGCCGAAGGTAGCTCTCAACCTCTAAAGATACGTATGTTCCTTTTTGTGTAACGCGTACACTAGCTTATAAACAAACAAAAGTGCATGCCCAGTAAAATCTCACTCATTGGAGAGATGTTACACATGGTATACACACATGCTATATAACTAATAAAATCTTATGAACTGATTTAACCTTAGTGTGGAACGTCAAATATCGGTGATTGTGTTAATTGTTCAAATGGACTGGATGACATTAATTTACCTGAACCGAAATCAAAGAAAGTAGAAATATCAGCATCCGAATTTTTTAGTTGAAATTTTCTCAAAATCCCGGTGAAATATCTATACTTGCACTTGGCCTGCTCACGAATTTGGCTATGGTAAGCTACAATTGTGGTTATTAACTTATTATCAGTTTACCACATCATAATTAACGTGTTGGTTGTTTTAATCTAGACCATTAAGCGGGACTCGTCATTTGCAACCAAAGTGAAAAGAGTGGTTATACTCGGTGGAGCTTTCTTTGCACTAGGAAATATGAGTCCAGCTGTAGAATCAAATGTACAAGCGTTCCTTGTTTATTTTTCCTCATGATAAAATGAGAAAAATAGGCAGGTTGGGTAACGGGTGAAAACGGATAAATTCTTAGCTCTGTTGACCCACTTGCAAAATTTCTTCTAAATGTGCATTTAGTATGATTACAAAAACTATATTATTACAGTAACAATATTCATTTTAATAATATTTTTTTTAAATACGTTAACTGTAATAGCATTTTTTCGTAATAATAAAAAAAATGAAAAGACATTTTGAGCCTTGAGTTAACGTTGAAAATAGACAAAGTTATCGACTCGGACGAAATTGACAACAATCATGAAATATTTTTATCTGCGGATGTATGGGGACCCTGAAGCAGCTGACATTGTGTTCACATCCGGGGCGAATATAACCATTGTTGGCATAAACATCACAGAACAAGTCATACTAACAGGTCAGGTCATTTACTTTGGTCAAAATTTTTAGACTCCTCGTATTTGTAATATTCTTGATTTGTGGCTTTCAGATGCTGATCTTGATGAACTGAGGCGGCTGTCTACAGGGAAGCATGCTAAATTTTTGGGTGACATTACTAAGTTTTATAGAGATTGGCATGCAGAATCCGAGGGTCTTAACGGTATATATGCATGACTGTATTAGGATTCGTTTGATGATTAGAATGAAATTTAGATGATGTGTTTTTGTGATATTTGTTTAGGGATATTTTTTTTCATGACCCAGTCAATTTTGTATTGCTCGTTCGGCCCGATCTTTTCAAATATAAGAAAGGAGTTGTTCGAGTGGAGATGCAGGGCCTTTGTGTTGGCCATACTCAAATGGATCTAGGATTGAAAAAGTAAATCCTATGTTTTAGTTAATTTGACTTTTGAGGTGAAACAATTTTTTTTTTCAAAAAATACCGAGTTTTACATATATTCATTCAGAGGCTTGCAAAATTCTATATTTTCTAGTATATACAAATATGTATATTAGTTGTTTGTCAGATATTTTGAAAAATATGAAGAATCCTTATGAATTGGTGAGTTTTAAAGCGGTCAATTTGACCTCAAAAGTCAAAATGAACTTTTTTTCCTCTTGAAAGGCTGGTTTACATGTATGTTTTATATTTTCTAATTTATGTTTATGTCAAATGATGCAGGTGGAATACAAAGAATCCATGGACAGGATATTCTCCGGTTTCAGTTGTGTGGACAGTCAATGTTGACGAGGTTCTTACATACATCAAAAATATGTTGATGAAAGCATAACTACTAATTGTTATCATGATCTTGGAAAATATAAAAACAAGAATTGAAAATTTGTCTAAGACAAGAATTGAAAATTTTGTCTAAGTTATTCCTGTGAGGTTTCCTTGTTTGTAGAAAACTGAAATGTAATTTAATGTACCCACACAAGACTTCAATAATTTGGCCCAAGTGTTCCATGTTGAGAATCTACAACTCTAGCTTTATATTTCAAATAATATGTTCATCAATTTCTAAGTACAAAAATAATTGTGTATGTTTAGGAGTACCTTTTTAGTTGATACATGTTTGGTTGTTGATGGTGTAACTTCTGATGTATCGTCTAATAAAGGAATTCATAATCAAACCACAACTGAAAGATTCGCAAACATCACTTTGGTGAATATAAGATATTAGGTGGTGCGCTAATTCTAAGCCTATAAAGAAGGGTATAAAAATGAGTCAATAACAGTAGCGAGTCTTAGTTTGTTATATACTTTGTTTGTCTTGATTCTGGTTTGTCTCGGATCAAACACGTTGTCCAGTTTTTTCAAACCAACACTATATTTCTCTATACCTTGGTTTTAAAAAGCGTGAGGTGTTTCGAGGCGTGTTGGGTTATGAATACTAATTACTAGCAAAATACAAGTAGTTTGCACATGATGAAGAATGAGTGTATCCATAGAATTACCAAAACTCTTTTCAAGATTGAAGAGACCGCCTGTAGGGGTAACACCCAAGAAATGGCATCGACACCTATGATGATGCATTGTTACAGGAGAAGCTAGAGAAACATCTACTTGACAAAGACAAGAAAGAAGATAAGGATTACAGCTAGAAAAGTACCGACCTTGGACATGAAAGAAGATAAGGATTACAGTTGGACAAGTACTGTCCTTGGACGTGGTCGGCCATTAGGAATAATAGTATGATTGTAGATGCTATATTATGCTTATACATAGCCTGTATGCTTGTAACAATATTAGGATCATTATTCATATCAATACCATCATATTAATACCTTTTATTATGTGTTTTATATAATCTCTCATATCTCTCAAGTATCACTCACATTATCCGTTAATCGAGCTGGTCTTGGCCCATAATCCTTAAGGGTCCAAGATTTTCTTTGACATTGGCGCCATCCGGTGAACGAACTTGAGTTTTATGGCAAAAGTTTTGGTGATTTTTTGGGATAATATAAGAGGTAGCATCATGAAGTCAGCAAGCAGTATACCTAACGGCGGAGGAAAAAGAAAAGGAGACATAAGTAGAATAAGAAAATTTTTAGATCTATTCTGGTTGAAACAATATTACTATTGTTGAAGGAACATCATTGTTGTTCCATATCTTAGCATCATGACGTCAGCAAGTAGTATACCTGACGGCGGAACCACGACGGAGATCTTAGCATCATGACGTCAGCAAGCAGTATACCTGATGTAGATGTCGTTCTATAATCAAAAACAAGTATTTCAAAGTCTTAAATACCTATAACTAGTACGGATAAGTAAGGTCGTCTCCAAAGAGAAAAAGTGGAAAGTGAAAGTAAAATTCATAATTATAGTTTTTGTATATGGAGGACAAGCGATGACAAGCAGTTTATAAAAGATGATTTAATAACACACGATTTCTTTAAATGAACTGCAAACAATAATGAGAAAATGATTCACTTAAGGTTCAGCTAATGTGATGACAGACTAATCACAAATTCAGATAAATAATTGCACAGTAATTACTAGACCAAATAGGTGGGTTGTGATGACAAACGATACCCTAACCAAATTGTTAACACAACTGAACCCCAGTTTACCCATTCACCAGTTTAATTTATGAAAATCAAGTATGAGCAATGACTAACGATAACTAGTTCAATGACATAAGATTTAACCCTACATGTGATGAACACAACCAGAAAAGTGATGCAAAGCTTGATAGTCAAAAGCATAAACTATTTAAACAATCAATTCATAATGTAAAACAAGATTAAAGAACATTCAATAAAGTTCATACTCATTCAAAACATATAATCTGATTAAAGTTGGATACACAAAACCCTAGCCTAAAGTGAATACAATGGTTTTAGTCTGACATCGGTATCACGAATGATTCACTTATCTGATGAAAGGTTGAAAGCATGCGATGAACTGATGAACCTAAGGCTTCAAGATGGTGGGAAATTGTCCTAGGGCTTCTGTCTGATTGTTGGAATGAAAGATATCTCGAATGGGGATTGGAAACTGATTATATTAAAGTTAGGTTAATTTTTTCCGTCTGTAGCCTGTTCGCGCGGCTGCGAACGACATATGATCTAGTCCTTCGCGTCGCGCGAAGGACAATTTAGTCGGGCTCTTTTTCCTAGATTCGGGTATCGCGATACACATCCCTCAACTCCATTCGCGTCGCGCGAAGGGAGATCTGACACATCTTTTGTTTTTCCCTTCTTTCTTCTGCATAGGAAGGTGTGCCGATCATTATGGCTCTTCTACATCTTCGTTCCAAGCCCGTAATTCACCCCAATAAACATCCTTAACGTCTTGTACCCTGAATGAATAAACACGTTTGAAGCACCAAAGTTCACATAATATTTGAACTAAAGATAAACAATTAATATAATAATATACACGACTTTTACCCGACCATCACATCCCCACTTATATTTTACTTGCCCTCAAGCAAGCTCACATGCAACAGATACACCTCGATCGATGATTCATCAATTACCATTAGTGATACTAGTGAGGTATAAGGTCATACCCAATTTTCAAGAACTGACACTGTCAATATTGATAAACAAATAATTTGAAAATACGATTTAAAACTATAGAACCCCAAATGAGTGTACTTTGTTTCCTGTTAAGGCACACATGTTCACACCCCTCATAATATAATAGCTCTCCTCTCGGTTTAATATCTGGACCAACAAAAAATGTGCTAGTATCTCTCTGCTCTCTATACCAAATATAAACACAAAGTAATAAGCTTGGAAGCAAGTCATATCTCCACCCATTACCCACCGGTTGCATAAAGAGTAGAACTAAGGGTTTTGTTGTGGCTTAGGTTAGGGTGTGGAAACAGAATTATTTAGTAGACTTATAGTGGATGAAACCTTATTTATTCCACTACACAAACAATCAAATATACAAACTTACTGATATTGACAACTGAACCGACTTAACATTAACTCCTTTTGAGCTTTTTTGATTTTTTTAAAAACTTTCAATCACTGATTTGAGATATACGCACATTGTGTACCATGCTCGACAAACGACTTAAACGCAACTCTTGACTTACCAAATTTCATCCACATGGTTAAAAATCATAAAGGCCAAGGAAAACACGACTTGTAATGTCAGTTAAAAAAACGAAAGTGAAAATGCACAAACTTGGCTCCTAGGGAAAAATGTAGGGTAGGAAGTATTATTTTATTATTATTATTATTATTTATTTATTTATTTTTGTCTAAGGCCAATATAAAGTGGGTATTCTATAGTCCTATTTCTCCATATAGGTAGTGGTTGTAACAATCCAGATTTTTCATTTGTCGTTTTGTTAACCGTTACCCGATCCGTTTCTATGTTCGGTCAATTTTTCAATATATAAAACATCGCATTTATCGAGATATTATTATTATTGTATATTATATTTATTTAATTATCTATAATAACTTTCATATATTTACAAATTTCACCCTAAATTTAAGTTCTAACCCTTTTGGTATCCATATTAGAACTTTAGGGAACTAATTGCAAATCTGGTTAATTAAATCATATTTTACCCGTTAACCCAAACCCGTAACCTGCGATCCATTTTGGTTTCTTGAAGCTTAATCTTTGTTCTAAACTTAGAATTGATCAAGGCAAATAGTTTATAATGCTTAAACATCTACACCGACAAAATTAATTTGGTAAAGATCAATTTGATACGAATTAACTTATTATACAAACCGTCTTTAACCGATTTGGTATTATACCATCTAGAGATGATCATAACTCAATTATACTTGCCTGCATCATCTCTGTGACCTCGCTAGCATAAGC
This sequence comes from Bidens hawaiensis, assembly GCF_021521415.1. Classification (NCBI taxonomy): domain Eukaryota; kingdom Viridiplantae; phylum Streptophyta; class Magnoliopsida; order Asterales; family Asteraceae; genus Bidens; species Bidens hawaiensis. The sequence continues at coordinate 15,328 of NW_027493260.1, read as the reverse complement.
CCTGTGATCAATTACATTATCATGTATCTGTTCTTGATCACGTTTTGGCCGTCCCTAGTTTAAACAATTAAACCCTCGTTACATCATTGTTTAAGGTAATTTATTATATGGTTATGTTCGTCTTGATTTCATCTACATTAACCCTATGGTTAATCCGCCAAACGATTAACGATTTGGCCGATTGAATTTCTAGGGTTCATGATTGAATTGGATTTGTGATCCGCCTTTTTATAAATTTTTGTTTTCATGTTTTTTTTTGGAAACTTGTATTTTAACTATATTAAATCCATAAAATACGATATATTTGATATAAAATTATAATTAGTTAATATTTTAACATAATTAACTCGTTAGTGGTTGTTTTTCCGTACCTTTGATATAACTATATATATGTATATATATTATATATATAGGTATATAAAGGTAAGTAATAAGTAATAAAATGATAAAGGATTTTAAAATAAATATTTAAAATGTATATTATATAACATATTCAAATATAGTTACAGGTACAAGTATTTTAGAAACGAATATATTTTATATAAATATTATTATATTATTTACAATTATAAGTTATTTTTATAAATATATAATAAATTAAATAAATTATTATTTCACAAACACCTGATCATCATTCAATCCCAAATCTATATTAATTATGGAATTCATATTAATCCATTGTTATTTTCCGCTATTACTCTTAATTAGGATTTTTCTGTTGATATTTCTTGACGAGCGTGACGCTTTATTATCTTTTTTATTGAATTCATTCTCCTTTGCTTATATGATAAGGTGAGTAACTCATTCCCCTTTTTACTCATTTTTAACCATTTTTGGGACATATGTGTATCTTACAATATTTATATATTATTTAGTATTCTCCGAAAACTGTTGATCCTTGTGTGTATATCAATTATTTGCTTAACTTATTATATCTTTAATTGCTTATTTGAACGCATTCGGAGAGGTCCATCATATTCACATTACTAGTATGATCATACGGCCGTTGTAGTAGCCAAAGCCCCTTCGCAGGGCGATGGTTTTACCGGCACTCATTAATTTTTCATTGGCTTTAATTGTTTGTCTCACAAATGACGGTATTGCTCTATTATATTGTATAAACTGACTGATGTTTTACTCACTCAACCTTGTGTTGCCAAATCTATTTTATTTTACACGCATATGCAGGTTTTCGTTTGAATTGATTGCAAGATTGGTGAAGAACTTAGGAATGGTTTTATGCTTGAAGAAATTTATTAAGACATTGAATTTGAACTTATTTGCTTTTCCTTTAAAGATTATGTACTTTGTTTGGTTTGGATTTATTTGAAACTAGTTTTTCTACCCGGCGCGTTGCGTCGGGAAGCTATCAAAACCACAGCATTGAAACACGGACGTTGGTAAAACCCGAGCGTTAAAAATGAATCGACACGAATAGATCAATATCGGTTGCATTCATTACGACATAGACATTATTGGTAAAAATTGAGCGTTAAAACCCAAAAATTAATTCATCAAATTAGCATATAAGAAAAAAAAATATTTAAGACGATGTTTATTTGGTTGGCAAACCCGGTCGGTCGCAAAACACAAGCGTTGTGGTCCCGAGCATTGAGTCGGTAACTCGACACGAATTTAGTCGTTTTTTATTACGGTTATTACAGTATCGGAACTAAAAAACGAAAAAATATAAAAATTAGGTGGATCAACTACCAATTTTATTTATTTATTTATTATTTGGTGGGGGGGGGTCGATAAACTTGAGCATTGGTAAAACCCGAGTGTTGTCGGACATGGGCTTTAAGTAAGGTCGCGAGTTTGCGCAAACTCGGTCGGTATTTTCAAGTCTGATATAATACCGAAACTGAAAAAATAACTTTTGATCAGTTTCCATTACGTTTATTATGGTAACTAAACTAATAAACAAAATTCATCGAACAATTTGGTGTCAGCCAAGTGCGGCACCAAATTTCTTGTTTATATATAGTAATAATATTTAATTTAAATTAATAGATATTGTCACTTTTAAATATTGCATGATAGTACCTTAAGAGCTATGAATGATTAGTTCGCACCCCGGCATTTTCGCCTTAGGTTGGGGCGTGACAGATTGGTATCAGAGTCGAATATTTAAGATATGTCATTAGTGGTGCCTTAGTAAGATGCTTAGGAGCCTGATACGTGCTTACTTGATTGCCTCATGTGTTCTACTTATTTGTTTACAGCTTTCCTAGTTAATAAATTATTGTTTATTATTTTATAATCATGCACACACACACAAGATGCTATGCCTCAACCTCAAAAATATTTTTATTAATTTAATAAGTAGATTGCCTTTCATTGTTGGGAAATTCCTTAAGAATTCCCTAGTTTCGTTTTTACTCTTTCACCTTAAGGCTAGGGAGTATGACAAGTTCATGTAGTAACTGAAAGGGGAGAGTAGTGTGAGTTGGGCCTTGGTAAAACAGTTCTGAGAACCAAAGGTAAGACGATATTTCTTACCTGGAGGATAACCTGGCCACAGTACTCGAGATTATATGCCAAAGCAGAATACAACTGTCATACGACCGACACCTTAGGCTGTCAAACGTAACCACATTAGTGGTTGCATTCCTTATTTTTTAAACCGAATTCACGGTGGTTCATGGCTAAATTCTGTAATTTTCGATTATTTATGGAATTATGTACTTTGGTTGTTTGAAATTTGTTGGATTATTTGAATTGGAATAATAGATATAATCATTTTAAATTTTGCATGATAGTACCTTGAGAGCTGTGAGCAATCAGCTCACGCCCCGGCATTTCCGCTGTAGGTTAGGGTGTGACAGATTGGTATTAGAGCCGAAGGTTTAAGATAGATTGTTAGTGGTGCCTTAGTAACATGCTTAGGAGCCCATACATGCTTATATGTTTGCCTTATGTGTTCAAATTAATTGTTTACAACTTTCTTTACTTAAACTATTTTTTCTTATTATTATATTGTCATGCACACACACACAACTCCGAGGCTATGCCTCAACCTTCAAAGAAAATTTTTCTTGATTAATTTAAATCAAAATAGATTGTCTTTTTATTTTTGGGAAATTCTTTAAGAATACCCTACTTTTGTTTTTACTCTTCACCTTAAGGCTATGTAGTATGACAAGTTTCTGTAGTAACTGGAAGGGGGGAGAAAACTGTGAGTTGGGCCTTGGCAAACCGGTACCGAGAACCAAAGGTAAGACGCTATTCCTTACCTGGAGGATAACCTGGCCACGAAACTCGAGCTTATAGGCCAAAGCGGGAACATAACTGTCATATGACCGACACCTTAGGTTGTTTTTTAAAACCGAATTCACGGTCGTTCGTTGCTAAATTCGGTCTTTCCCGATTATTGTGTTTTGATATTTAAATGGTTAGTTGGGTGAACAATCCATGGAACCCATGGGCACTCCTACTATCCATTTATCAACTTGTTTTAAATGGTTTGGTGGTTCACGGGATGCTCCAACTACTCATACTTTTATCTCGTTAGTTTGTTATTTAGTTGGTACAGTTAAAATGCCATGTAACACTCATGGGTTGTCCAACTCTCTTGCATTGATAATTCGTTAATTAATTTGTACAGTTAAAATACCATGAAACGCTCATGGGCCGTCCAACTCACTTGTTTGATTTCTCGTTCTTTAGTTGGTACAATTAAAATGCCATGTCACGCTCATGGGCCGTCCAACTTAGTTACTTTTAATCGTTATTTCGTTGGGCCATTCAAACTGCCATGGAAAGCTCATGGGAGGCCAACACATAAAATATGTTTCGTTAGTTTATTGTAAAGTTAACTTAATCAAAAAAAAATTTAACTTTTAAATTAACATCATCTCCTCATCTAGTTATCTCACATTGATCGCAATAATTACGTCATCTCATAAACATTTACACAATTTACCCTTATCTTACAATCATTTACCTTTATTTCATGTAGTATGTCTTCACTAAGAAACCACTGTCGTCATCAACGTTCATATGGTTCTCACAACCACCGTTTGGCTGCTAGGATCACCAAAGAGTTTGCTTCTACTATGCCTACTATCATAACTCAGATCAAGAGCTTCAACTCGAATGGTTCTGCTACATCTGCTGCTCCGAACAACTTTGACTTTAAGAACTTTTTGAGTACCAAACCTACCTCGTCTCGTGGTGAGGAGAATGCCACCAAATTCCTACAATGGTTCAAGAAAATGGAGAATGTGTTCATCCATTGTAATTGTCCGGACGCCAAACGAACTAAGTTCGCCTCGAGCATTTTCGAGGATCCAGCTATCACTTGGTGGAATGCTTTCAAAGCTGACCAAGGAACTGATTTGGCTGTGGCCATGCCTTGGGAGGAACTCAAGGAGGTCATGAAGACAGAGTTTTGCCTTGATCAAGAAATGCAAAGGCTTGAGGCTGAATTCTATGAGCTCATGAAAATTGGTGGGGATAACTCCACTTATTCCAACCGCTTTCGTGAGCTTAGCCGCATCGTACCCCATCTTGTAACCCCCGAGAACCATGGCATTCAGAAATACAATCGCGGTTTACCAACTATTTTCCGTGATGTTGTGGTGAGTCGTGACCCATTAACTATCAGTGAGGCTATGGACCTAGTTGCTTCCCTCACCAACGATCATGTTAGGGATGGAACCTTGTCCCGAAAGGATTCCAAGCCTATCCCCGACAAAACCAAATCCAACGCATCCACATATGCTAAAGCCGAACCCAAACCTGCTTACAACAACAACAATAACCGCTACAACAAGAACAAAACAACAACGACGACGACGACAACAACAAAAACAACAACAACAACAACAACAACAACAACAAGTGTAAGGCCAATCACCAAAACTGTGCCGTTAACCAGCCCAATAAGGCAATAACCAACCTCGACCTAACCAAAACGAAAATGCCCTGATCAAAAGAGCCTAGCCCGGTCCTCACCCCCTATGTGCTGAATGTAACCGCCATCACCCTGCTCAATCCCCCTGCTGACTGTGCACCCAATGCAATTGTTACGGTCATCTTGCTAACATTTCCCATGCACTGCATGGTTCATAAGTCATCCAAACATGGTCTGCACTGCATGTTTCTAGACCTGCCAGTACCCCTTATGCTCAACCCGGTGTTCCTATTACCCGTGCTTTCTACCATTGTGGAGACCCTAACCATCTCCGCAACGTGTGTCCATTGCTTGCCCATGCTCATCAAGCCCATGTCTACCTGCACCATACTATGCCACCCATGCACCACAAGCCAAGTATACCCCACACCTTACTTACTTTCCAAGCTTATCAAGTACAAACCTACCAACCCCAAGTTCCTCAAGTTTACACACCGCAAGCCTATGCTCCTCAAGTGCCTCAAGTCATGGATCCTCCATCTACATCAATTCAATCCCCTGCTATTCAAGCTCCTCCGTTAAATCAAGTTGCTCAAACCCATCAAAGTTCTAATAGCCATTCTTTTATGATGAATCTGAATCATGCTCAAAGTTCTAGCGACATGGTGAATGGTACGTTTCTCATTGATAATCATTATGCTTCGGTGTTATTTGATACGGGTTCCTATAAGAGTTTTATTTCTTTTGAATTTGCGTATATTATAAATAAGCCTCGGAATAAGTTATCTAAGCCATTTTCTGTAGAAGTAGTCGATGGGAATTCTATTATTATTGATTCGGTAATTCGGGATTGCGTAATAACTCTTAACAAAGTCAGTTCCATATCGATCTCATTCATATGCAAATGGGTAGTTTCAACGTTATTGTAGGGATGGATTGGCTCACTCTTAAACATATTGAAGTTATATGTTTCGATAAATTCCTCAGTATACCTCTCAAGAATGGTCACGTCCTTAACGTTTTTGGTGATACACCTACATATTAGCTTAACCTCATTTCGTGCTTTCAATCTCAACATTATTTGCGAGAAGTAAGTTGCGTTCGTAGCTCTCGTGGTGGAGAAAGATTATAAAGAAAAGAAGATATCCGACATCCTGACAATGCCGTCTCCAAGAACGGTTAAAACTTTTAGGGCCGAAGGCGAAATTTTTTTAGGCCTTAATAAAAATGGGTATCTACAATTTAATTTTTAAATAAGCCTTAACTTTTTGGGCCTTATGATTTGGTTGTGTAAAACCTTTTTTTTATATAACATGGTTAAAATGTCTCACGTGAGGTTAGAACCCACAACCTTTTGGTTGAAACTCATACCCCTTTGCCACTAAACCAAGCTAGAGATTGTGTAATTAAACTTCAACATTTTATATACATATTGTTTTTCATAAATATATATATATATATATATATATATAATTTTTTTAAAGAAATATGGGCCTATTGGGGCTTTGGTCCGGGGTCCTTTGACCACCCGGCTCTGCATCCCGATTGTGCGTGATTTTCCCGAAGTCTTTTTCGATGACGTCTCCGGACTTCCTCCTATTCGCCAAGTCGAATTCCGTCTTGATCTTGTACCCGGAGCTAACCCCGTAGCTAAAGCACCTTACCGTATTGCACCATCTGAAATGCAAGAACTTTCGAGCCAACTACAAGAACTCTCGGACAAGGGTTTTATTCGCATGAGTTCTCCTTGGGGTACACATTTTTTGTTTGTCAAAAAGAAAGATGGTTCGTTTCGCATGTGCATAGATTATCGTGAACTCAACAAGCTTACCGTCAAGAACCGTTATCCGCTTCCTCGCATCAACGATCTTTTTGATCAACTTCAAGAAGCCGCATGCTTCTCGAAGATCAATCTCCATTCGGGTTATCATGAACTTCGCGTTAATGAAGATGACATCCTAAGACCACTTTTTGTACTCGATATGGGCATTAAGAATTTCGTGTTATGACTTTTGGGCTAACCAATGCACCCATGGTTTTCATGGATCTTATGAACCGTGTGTGGAAACCCTACTTGGATAAATTCGTAATTTTTTTCATCAATGATATCTTGATCTATTCGAAATATGAGAACGATCGCAAAGAGCACCTTCATGCCATTCTAGACCTCCTTCAATAGGAACATTTGTATGCCAAGTTTTCTAAGTGCGAGTAAAGAAGTTCAGTTCTAGGGACATATTGTCAACGACAAAGGTATCCATGTCAATACCGCAAAGATTGAAGCCGTTGAAAATTGGAAGCCACCGACTTCTCCCATCGAAGTCTGATTTTTTCTTAGTTTGGTGGGATATTACCGTCGTTTCATTCGAAACTTTTCTAAGATTGAGATGCCCCTCACTGCTTTAAAACACAAGGGCAAACCTTATGTGTGGGAGTCAAAGAAAGAAGAAGCCTTTCAAACCCTAAAGGGCATGCTTTGCAATGCTCATATTCTTGCTCTTCCTGAAGGTAACGAATATTTCATCGTTTTCTGCGCCGCTTCTAACCAAGGTCTCAGCTATGTCCTCATGAAAAGAGGAAAGGTTATCGGATATGCTTCGAAACAACTCAAGGTACACGAGAAAAATTATACGATGCATGATTTCAAGCTTGGTGCTATCATACTTGCCTTGAAAATTTGGAGACACTATCTCTATGGTACGAAATGTGTGGTGTTTACCGATCATATGAGTCTCCAACACATCTTCGATCAAAAGGAATTCATATTAGACAATGTCGATGGGCCGAGTTGCATAGCAAATATGAATTCGAGATTCGTTACCATTCCGGAAAAGCGAATGTCGTGGCTGATGCTCTCAGTCATAAGAAGCAAGTCAAATCCGTTCTTACTTTCTTTCTCGTCAAAAATGATCTTGAAACGCGTATTCTCGACTTCCGACACGAATCCGTTATCGAAGGCAATATGTATGGTAAGATTCCGTGTGGTGCCGAAACCCAATTTAAAACCAAACCCAATGATCTGTTTTACTTTCTTAACCGTTTTATGAATAACCGATTGTGACGACCTTCGCACATTTATTATGGACGAAGCTCAAAAGTCACGATATTCCATACATCCCGGTGCGGATAAGATCTTCGTTCCATCTATTGGTGGCCCAGAATGAAGAAAGACGGTGCTCTTTATGTCTCAAAATGTCTCACGTGCTCTAAAGTAAAAGTTGAACATCATAGACCCTTTGGTTTTACGAGAAACCTCCCATTCCTGAGTGGAAGTGAGAAGGTATTGCTATGGATTTCATTACCAAGCTTCCTCTTACTCGTAAGAAACATGATAGTATATGGGTAATCATCAATCATTTGACTAAATCTGATCATTTCATATCCATCAAAGAAACGTATTATGTTGATCAGTTGGCACGAATTTATGTATGGAAGATTGTTTGTCATCATGGAACTCCATTAACTATTATTTCTGATGGCATATGGTTGTTACTTCTCACTTTTGAAATTCTCTCTAATCGGCTTTGGGAACTCGTTTGGATCTCAGTACTTCCTATCATCTGCAATCCGATGGTTAGTCCGAGCGTACTATTCAAACTCTGGAAGACATGCTCCGCTGTTGTGTCCTCTACTTTGGTGGCAACTGGGATACTCATTTACTGCTCATCTAATTCTCGTATAACAATATTTTTCATTCTAGCATCGGTATGATGCCTTTTCAAGCCCTCTATGGCCATAAGTGTCGTTTCCTGATTTGTTGGAACAAAGTTGGGGAATCTCAAATCACCGGTTCTGAATTAGTGCAAGAAACGACCGATCATATTGCTCAGATTCGTCAAAACCTTCTCGCAGCTCGTAGCAATCAAATGAGTTATGCAGATAAGAGACGGAAACCTCTTGAATTCAATGTTGGTGATCGTGTTCTGCTTAAAGCATCCCCATGAAGGGAGTGGTCAGATTTGGAAAGAAAGGAAAACTAGCTCCTCGATTCGTTGGTCCTTTTGAAATCCTCTATAGAGTTGGTCCTGTTTCCTATAGACTCAAATTTCCTCTCGCACTCACAAATGATCACCCGGTGATTCATGTCTTGAATCTCAAGAAATGTCTTGCCGAGGGTAATCTCCATATACCCCTCGATGAAGTTCATATTGATGAGACCATGCGTTTTGTTGAACAGCCCATTTAAATTATGGACCACAAGGACAAAGTAACCAAATGAAGCCATATACCGTTGGTTAAGGTGTAACATCCCAAAATTTCTAAAATAATATTAATTATATTATTTATTTTCAGTGAGGAAGTTTACTCAGGTTAGCGGGGAAATAATTAAATAAAGTAGAAGTTAGTATGGGTCGGGCTAGTGTTGGGTAATGGATATGGGTTATGGACTTGGGTCATGAAGGAAAGAAGGAAGACACCATGGGCTTAAACCTATGATCCATAATTATATAAACCTTAAATTCCCATTTTTCCATTCATTTCACACATATTCCATACACCACCCAAAACACACACTTAGCTCTCTCTGCTTCTACTCCCTCTCTAGCCGAAACCAAGAAGAAGAATCGATCCCGACCCGAGGCAATGATAGTATGATATTTTAGAGATCCAAACCCGTTAGATTTAGTCACGAAACGACGAGCTGACACCGTTAAACCGTTGAAGTCACGAGATCCGGGTGGAATCGGGTATTAATCGAACCTAAGATGAGCTTAGGGATAACCTTAGCTCAGATTATGATCGAACGGGATGAAAAATAGTGAAAATGGTGGTGAAACGAGCGAGATCTCGCTTTTCCGGAGAGATCCCGGTTTTCTGGTGAAGGCGGCGCCGAAGTCGGCTGGTACGAGGTTAGGGTTTATGTTAGAGAATTTTCTGACATTCTCTGACCTAAACCTAATTCGTTAGCGGGGTCTTAATGAATGGGTCTTGATTCGTTAGTGGAAGTTTGACGAACTAGCCTTAGTTCGTTATGCCAATTCGTTAAGGGAAGATAACGAATAAGCCTTAATTCGTTATATCAATTAGTTAAGAAAGGATGACGAACTAGCCCCATTCGTTAAGCAGTTCGTTATGGGAGAAGTGACAAATGAACCCCCAGTTCGTTAAGGGTTCAGTTTGTTAAGGGTCCAGTTCGTTATAAAGGTTCAATTCGTTATGAAAAATGACGAACTAGTATAATGAACCAGCTAAGGAAAGATAACGAATCAGATCATGTGCTAGATGACGAATTAGATTGTGATCTGATAACGAATTAGGCTTAATTCGTTATAGAAAATGTGATGGTGAATAAAATAATAATTTAAAATCCTAATGGAAAATGTGTTAAGACAGTTATTGGAAATAAAATTTTTCCAAGCTGACCTGGCAGCTCGACTCCAGCCAGGGGCTCTGCCCCTTGGACCCTGCTAGGGGCTGCCGCCCCTAGACCCTGCTGCCGCCCCTAGACCCTGCTGCCAGGGGCGCTGCCCTAGGACCTCCATTCGTTGAGGGTAATAATTAAACTAGAAACGCGATATGGAGAGTGATAGTAATCAATGCGCATAATTGTTATATAGTTAGCTGTGCACAACCAAAGAAATGAGTAACCATTAACGTAAGAAGTAACCGAGTTCAGGTGAGTTTCTAGCCCCACTTCCTTGTTATGTTTTTGGGGTTGTGTGGATACTCGATGTGATAGTTAATACACTTACCTTAAGTGGTAAGTGTATGCCTCGTACGATTTATGTATGATAATGTTAGTACATGAACGATCTTCGGATATTGCATGTACTGTCAAGTGATAGTCAAAGATATGACTATATAAATAAACTTGATATATGAATGATTGATTGTCATACATGAATGATCTTCGGATATTGCGCGTACTGTCAGTTTTTAAATAAAGATATAAATGTCATATGTAATATATGGATGATGTATGAACATTATAAATAAACACTTGTCGGAGCGTGAACGATCTTCTGATATTGCACGTACCGACAAGGGGTATGACTGTTAAACGAAGGATGTGAAGAACGCCTAGCATGTTCTTATGCTACAGTGTACTTATTGTACATGTATACAGGTACATTAATGGTATGTAAGTTCTACGTCCGACATAGTAAGTTAGGACGACAAATCCCTCTGACTTCTGTTGGACATAGACTTGGCATGTGGTGGCGTTGTTAAGGACTGCGGGCCTTATACGTGTTATATATGTTAGATGGGAACATAGTTAAGGACTGTGGGCCTTATACGTGATATTGATGGTAGATGTGAACGTAGATAAGGACGGTGGGCCTTATACGTATTATAGATAATAGACGTCAACGTTGATAAGGACTGTGGACCTTATACGTATTGTAGATAGGCCCCAGCATAGGAAAGGACTGTGGACCTTATACGTCTGTATTTGTGTTGTGGTAGCATAGGGGAGGACTGTGGACTTTGTACATGCTATGGTTTAGGTTGCAACATAGGAAAGGACTGAGGACCTTGTACGTGTTGTTAATATAGGATGGTATAGGGAAGGACTGCGGACCTTGCACGTACCATAATTTAGTGAACATAGGTAAGGACTGCGGACCTTTTACGTGTTCACGACCTTGAGTACAGGTATAGACGGCGGACTATGAACGTACTCTCGGTGGACTGAGGTTAGTGATTGTAGATATGTATGTATGTATGGTAGTAGGGTAATTGATTAAGTATGGGTACGTATCTTCGGATATGTATGTATGTATGATAAACGTATGTGTTATATGTCGCCTGATTAACTAGAACTCACTCAGCATAGCTAACTTTTAGTATGCACGCAGGTGATCAGGCTAAAGAGTTAGCATGAGGATGGCACGTGGCATGGATTGAACGGCTGGCATCTAAATATGAAAGAAATGATGTTTTAAATATAATGTTTTATGTTATGGTTTAAAAGAAAAGATTAATGTTTCGTACCGAATGATTAAAGTTAACGTTTTCGCGAAAGTTTTTAATTAACTTTGATATTTAGAACTGTGTTTATGAGTAATCCCGACGTTAAAGTGAGGCACCGGGAATGGGGCCTTACATAAGGTCCATTAGAATTCAAAACAAGGTGCAAAGTTTACTTGGGAGCATGAAGACAAGATGAAATTGAAGTACCCTTATCTCTTTGTTACCGCTAATTCTCCAATTTCGGGACGAATTCTCAAAACTAGGGGATAGTGTAACAATCCGGATTTTCATTTATCGTTTTATTAACCGTTACCCGACCCATTTCTATGTTCGGGTATCACATTTATCGAGTTATTATTATTATTATATATTATATTTATTTAATTATCTATAATAGCGTTCATATATATACAAATTTCACCCTAAAGTTAAGTTCTAACCTTTTTGGTAACCACGTTAGAACTTCATGGTCCTAATTACAAATCAGGTTAACTAAATTAAAATATACACATTTACCCATTAACCCAAAACCGTAACCATGACCAAACCCGTAACCCGCGATCCATTTTGGTTTCTTGAAGCTTAATCTTCGTTCTAAACTTAGAATTGATATAGGCAAATCGTTCATAATTCTTAAACATCTACACTGACATAATTAATTTGGTAAACAAGATCAATTTGATACGAATTAACTTATTATACAAACCGTCTTTAATCTATTTGGTATTATACCATCTAGAGATGATCATAACTCAATTAAACTTTCTTGCATCGTCTCTGTGACCTCACTAGCATAAGCTCTATAATAAATTGCATTATCGTTACCTGCTTGTATCTGCTCTTGATCACGTTTTGGCCGTCCCTAGTTTAAACAATTAAGCCCTCATTTCATCATTGTTTAAAGTAATTTATTATATGGTTCTGTTCATCTTGATTCTATCTACATTAAACCTATGGTTAATCGGACAAACGATAAATGATTTGGCTGATTGAATTTCTAGGGTTTATAATTGAATTGGGTTTGTGATCTACCTGTTTATAATTTTTTGTTTTCGTGTTATAATCAACTGACACCCAGCACAGCTAGTCTGGGTGTGTGTGTTTAAGGCTTATGCCAGTTGGGGGCGCAGGTTCGAACCTCCCCAGCCCGTTTTGTCTTTTTTTTTTTAAACTTGTATTTTAATTATATTAAATCCATAAAATACAATATAATTAATATAAATATGATCATTAATAATATTTTAACATAATCGGCTAGTTAGTAGTCGTTTTTTCGTACCTTTGATAAACTATATCTGTGTGTGTGAGTGTGTGTGTGTGTAAGTAATAATTAATAAAATGATAAAGGATTTTAACAATAAAAATTACAGTTGATTTTGTACTTATTTAAAATAAATATTTAAAACGTATATTATATAACATATTCAAATATAGTTATAGTTACAAGTATTTTATGAACGCATATATTTTATATAAATATTATTATTTATTATACACAATTAAAAGTGATTTTTATAAATAAGTAATAAATTAAATAAATTATTATTCCATAAACATCCGATCATCATTCAATCCCAAATCTATATTAATTATGGAATTCATATTAATCCATAGTTATTTTAAGCTATTACTCTTAATTAGGATTTTTTGTTGTATTTCTCGACAAGCGTGACGTTTTATTATCTTTCTTATCGAATTAATTATCCTTTGCTTATTTGATAAGGTGAGTAACTCATTCCCATATTTACTCATTTTTAACCATTTTGGGGACATTTTCGTATCTTACATTATTTATATATTATTTAGAATTCTTATTAGCAAACTATTGATCCTTGTCTGTATATTAATTATTTGTTTAACTTGTTATATGTTTAATTGCTTATTTGAAAGCATTCGGAGAGGTCCATCATATTCACATTATTAGTATGATCATACAACCGTCGTAGTTGCCAACCCACTTTGTAATGCGATGGTTTTACTGCACTCATTAATTGCTCATTGGCTTTAATTGTTTATCTCACAAAGGACGGTTTTGCTCTTTTCATTTTATATTGTATTAACTAACTGATGTTTTACTCATTCAACCTTGTGTTAAAAATTTATTTTATTTTATACGCATATGCAGGTTTTCGTTTGAATTGATTGCAAGATTTATGAAGAACTTAGGAACGGTTTATGCTAGAAGAAACTGATCAAGACTTTGAATTTGAATTTATTTGTTTTATTTAATGACTATGTACTTTTTTGGTTTGGTTTTTTTCTGAAATATTTAATTTATTTTAATAGATATTGTCACTTTTAAATATTGCATGATAGTACCTTGAGAGCTATGAACAATCAGTTCGCGCCTCGGCATTCCGCCTTAGGTTGTGGTGTGACAGTGGTATTAAGATCTCGATATGCATGTGACAACCAATTTCTAGATATCAAGGACATAGTGGTTACTCTTTATAATGGAACTCATATGACATGTGTATATACTATGTATTATATGCGTATTATATATAAAGGAAATCTCACACACGCACTGGAGGAATTAGGCTGCTGATATGAAACATGTGTACCCGTCCTCATGACTCAGTATTCCCATCTAAACGGTCTGTTTTAATTTTCCTTTTTGAAAAACATTTGAATTGGATGACTTTCGAGAAGCTTAAAAACTGACCATGACCAAAGACCTCTAGTTGGCGTTAATAATAGCAATTAATTATTTACAATTCCGGCTTTTGCGCACTATCAAGGTACTCTAAAGCAAAATAAAAATTAATCTCCCCCCCCCCCCCCCCCGGAATCCCCATACTGGAGGTTGACATTGTCTTCAATGTTTAACATTTAGCAAGAAAAATATATTATTGTGGACGGGGTTAATATTGACTGATTATAAGTTTTAAAACCGGGCTTAATGTGATGGATCTAAAAATTTATACAATTACACTTTTAACAATAAAATTGATAAAACAAAAAGAATTATGAAAACGAAATCACCTGATAAGAAAATAAGCAACGCAAGTACACTCGTGCTTGCACTTAACGAACCTGGATCCTCAATTCACTCAACACAATCTACAAACTCTCACTTGTGTAGAGGCATGCTTCTCACAACTGTTAGGATAGGTCTTTTAAACCGTTAAATGTAATTACCAAACCGAATTAAATTAATTTCATAAAAAAATTTGTTAAACTAGAAAAATTGTTGAAAGACCTTTAAAACCGCCGTTAGCCTGGGTGGACGAGTAAGATGTCGCGAGGGTTTATAGTGAACCACACCCACAAAGTTCAAATACAACACAAAATACAAATAAACAGCAGCGGTTATAAAAAAATATGCATATATTACCTAGCCGATTACCACATACACATTTTGTCCCTTAAGTAGTATATTATTTTAAGTACATACCATCATAAGTTAAAAAAACAAAAATAAGAAAAAAAATAAAAGATAAATCCAAACTTAATCGGTTGTTGTTGTTGCTACCACCATCAACTACTCCTCATCACCGGCCTTGCCGGTGCCTGAACCTTCTGCCTCATAACCATGTCCGGCATAACCCGATC